>NC_048308.1:44551174-44646566 GCF_013100865.1 Trachemys scripta elegans
AATGAATATATATATATATATATATATATATATATATATATATATATATATTGGGTTGACCCCTAATGGAATTTTTAAATTTTTCTTTCTGAAATGAAAAACTGAAAAAAATTCAACTGGGGTTGAATGAAAAGTTTTGTTGGACCCGAAACTAATTTTTGTGGTTATAGTTTTTTAGTTATGTTTAGGGTTTTTTTTACACTTTTTGTTTTGTTTTAAATAAATGTAGCTACGTTTTGACACAAACCATCATTTTTAAGCAAAAAAAAAAAAAAAAATCCAAACATTTTGTTAGCCCATAAGACCAGCAATGCTGGGTCAGATCTATCATTCCTCTAGGGATCAAGAGCACAAGTGGTATGTAAAAGACAAAAGCAGCTTTATCAGCATCTCCTGTTTTTCCAACCCCTTTATGTTTTTTTTCAGTTTTGTCAGTCTTTATGCATCACTTGAATATTAATTAGTTAATTACATCACTTGAGTAAATGACAGGTGGTAATGAACTAAAATGTGGGCTATTTGATCTCTGTTGGAGGGCTGTAGTGTTGGCCAAGCTCTTCTGATGGCAGCATCAGTTTCATTGGAATAAAGATACTATAACCAAAGTAGCTGCCTAATCAAAATCAGAACTTTTTTGCAAGGGTGTTCAGCCTAAAATGACTAAGGTGCCGGTCCTGCAATGATTTACACACATATTTAACTTTATGAACATGAATAGTTTGCAAAAAGAAGAACAGGAGTACTTGTGGCACCTTAGAGACTAACAAATTTATTAGAGCATAAGCTTTCGTGGACTACAGCCCACTTCTTCGGATGCATATAGAATATAGTCTCTAAGGTGCCACAAGTACTCCTGTTCTTCTTTTTGCGGATACAGACTAACACGGCTGCTACTCTGAAACATGAATAGTTCGATTGACCTCAGTAGGATGTAAGATGACTCACATGTGAAAGATTTTGTAGGGTCAGAGCCTAAGTAATTACAACTCTTCACTCATACCAGATTCAGCACACTTAGGCATGAGAAAAGCACCTTTACAATGTTGTTTTGAGCCCTGCTAAATAAATAAATGAGCAGGAAAGTTAAATCAAATCCCAGAGAAATGAAATGTCCCAAATATTTTTCCCATAATGCAGCTTATATAAAGCAGCTATACATTTTTAAAATGTTGTTTTACTTAAAAATAAATTAAAGCCACTACATTCCATCAGAGGTCAATATTTTACTTAGCTTGGTTTTCTAAGGATGTGATTTTCAAAAGTCAATGGGAGTTCAAAGTCAGTGGGAGTCGGATGCCTAAATCCTTTAGGTGCATTTGAAAATCCCAGTGTAAAACATGACAAGTCAAATTTTGCCCTCAGCTAAATCAGTGTAAATCCAAATCCTGACTTACCCTTTTGGTGTCTATGGAATTCTACAGGATTTACACCCACAGAAGTGAAAACAGATTTTGGCTTAACACATTTGCATGGGTTCCATCTGATAATATTAATTAAATACCAAATGGCACATTAGCTATAAAGACCCTTAGAAAAAGAATTAGATAGGACACTTACATACTGTGATTTTACTTGAAAGTTGCAGTTGAACATTTGTTTTGTATTTAATTATCTCTCTTGCTGTCATTGGCTATCACTACACACCAATATTCAATTAAAATACACGATTAAATATCTATTGTTACACCCTTACCACTGAAGTCTTGAATATCATTGTTTATTTTAAATTATTTATTATTTCTATAGTGCCTTGCATGGCATTTTACAACCTTACAAAAAGACAAGAAACCTGCCCTGTGGAGCTCACAGTCTAAAGTAGACATAGTCCAGACAAATAAAGAGGGATGGGATATAATAGAGAAAATCTGTTGATTTTGTTTATCTCCCCTTGTAAATTTCATATTGATTTCAATGGGAGTTGGATGGGAACCAGGTATTCTGATCTATAGTCCATAGCAGTCAATGAGAGACTTTCCATCTACTTCAATAGGCTTTGGATTAAGCCCTTTGCTCCATATGTGGGTCTGATCGTGCAAACCATTACTCACCGTAATAGCCCCATTGACTTCAATGGAACCAATCACCTTGGTCAGGGTTTGCAAGATCCCATGTTTAGCTGGTTATGTTTTCCTTAATGTGAGTAATATTTAGGGGGACAAGCCCAAGTCTGAACATAAATGCAAAGGTTAACTGTGGCAGGCCAGCTAAAAAAACTTAATTTCAAGATGGCCTCGAGGAGAGCAAAATTGCTTAGCAAATAGGAGGCGGCATGAAAAAAGTGCAGAGTCACAAAAGGGAGAAGGATTTGGTAAAATCCATTTATGCTGTGTCATTTTTTCCAAAGACAATCCATATGCAAATGATCAAACATGCTTCAGTAAAGCAAAATTGTATTGATACTCAAATGTTTCACAATCCTTGCCTTCAAATATGATTTATTTAGCAATATTATCATAGGAAATACGGACACGTACAGCAGAATAAAAACACAAGAGTTGTAGGTTGAGAATTAAATAAAAATACTGGCTAAATCATAATCCATAACTATATTACAGGATATATTCGTCAGATAATTCCAGATAAAAATACAAAATGAAACTTTTGAGGACTATGCCTATCTATGGTGCTCTGGGAATGCATTTCCATAGTGCAGTGGTTCCAACCTTTTCTCTGCTGCGGCACATCTTGATACCTTGTTATTTTGAGGCACACCACCATATTGTCTCCAAATGAACTCACCCTCTTATCCCCTCGGTTTAAGCAGTTTACCACCCTTGCCATTTACAGTCTGTACAATACAGTTAATGATGCTAGAATCTAACATCATTAACAGTATTGCACAGACTGTGACAAGTATTTTCAGTTGACTCACACCAGCAAGACCCCAGTTCTGCCCCACCCCCACCCAGGCCCCACCAGTTCTGCTCCCCATCTCCCCAGCCCCCACCTCACACCAATTCTGCCTTCCCAGATCCCCCACCCAGCCCCGACCCCCAGATCCCCCACCCCAACAGTTATGCCCACCCAGCACCCCCAACCCCACCCCCCAGTTCAGCCCCCCATCTCTGCTCCTCCTGGGGTTCTTCCCCCCTTCCAACCCTGGAGTGCTGCAGCAGGGTTCACACTCCACTTGCAAGCTGGGGTGGGTGGCTCCAGGGGCCCTTCCCCCCACACTCAGCCAGCGGCTGCAGTACAGAGTGGGAGGGACAGAGGAGCTGACCCGTTGCTCCCAGGTGGGGAGGAGGGAGGGAGATTGAGCTCTGATTGGTTGCTTTGCCTCTGGAGGAGGCAGGGCAGTAAGGCAGATGGCCAATGAGAAGGTGGCTTCCCCCTTTCTTTCTCCCTCCCCCGCTACCCCTCCACAAGAGTCAAATTTGCTATCTTAACCTCGCTTTGGGGAATGGAATGTGACACATGTATAATATTTGAAAGGAACCTTTTCCCAGACAGCAAAATTACAGAATGCGATCCAGCTCTGATGCTAATTAAAATACATGGGAAGGTTTTTTGTTCTTACATGGAGTTTTTCAAAAAATTCTGTGGCACACCTGTTCAGGCCTGACAGCACACCAGTTGAGAAACACTGCCCTAATGCTCATGGGGAGATGCATACACAAACCCCATTCCTTATGGCCCCAGGCAATATTGTGTTAGTGCATCCTCAAATGTTTAAGGGGGAAATTCATCCTCCTACAGAGGCCTCAGCACAAGGTCTATACACCATTTAAGTCCCCCTTATGTTATATTTTGAATCAGTTGGCGCATAGGTCTCAAGTTGGTTCTCTCCAGTGAGGTAAATTTCACCTCTATAGATAACCCAGGATGTGGGTCAAACACTGGCACAATCTTACTGCAAAGAAAGAAAGAAACTTAACTGATGTTAATTAGAAGACATACTTGAGAAAATGGTGTATCCTTCTTCACTATTTCAATGCAGTCCATCACAGTGCTTAAAAATTTAATACAAACTGGCAAGTCAGGTTATTTATACAGAAGACACATTTGCAGATTAATGATCCAGTCATGGAAGGTGCCGAATACCTCCTATGAGGTGTATAGCTCGCTTACCTCCCAGCCAAGGAGTTGCGGTTGCTCAATATGAGTGGAGCGTGCTGAACACCTCACACAAGGCACACAGTGCCTTGCAGATTCTGGAGTGAATTCTGCTGGTAAATACATTTTCAGTAACAAATGTCTGCTGTGTGTAAATCACTACTGCAAATAGATATAGCAGAGAGGTCAAATTAATTCTGAAAAAAGGCAAACGTTGAAATGTGTGGGTCAAACTTTTCATGCATTTGTGCAAAGCTTTTAGTCTCTGTGAATCATGAACAGCACGTTTGGAAAACACTGGTACTCTCTCGTAACACTAAGATTTCATTGACTTCATTTGCAAAGATGCCAAGCATCTGCAGCTCCTACCAACTTCAGTGTGAGCTGTGGATGTTCAGCACATCTGAAAAATCTAGCCCCCTGTTTTTCCATACGGCAAAATCCCAAAGTTCTGACTCCACTCTTACTGAGGCAAATCTTCATTGAATTCAAAGGAAGCTTTGCCACAGTACCTAGTCGGCTCAGAATCTACAAAATTACTTCTGATATGACCATACTGTCTTTTCTGTTGTCAGAATGGCTCTACGGAACCATCAGATATTTATAGTATATTATAAGAGGAGGTGAAAACCATTCAATGAAAGAATGAGGTGGTACAATTGAGTGATCCAGGTAACTAATGATCTGCCCAAACTCTAGCAGAGTATATATAAATCCTTAACTCAGCAAAAAAAACAAAAACAAAAAAAACACCCCCACCCCGCAAAAAAACAATTATGTTATAATGTATATAATACAATTTCATGTTAACATTTCATTTGTTATTTGCACTGTACAGAAAGTCCATGCTAAATACAAGCTCTGGACCAGATTCAAAAACATTTTAAATGCACTTTTTACACCCTCTATGCACAAATATTTCTTAAATTAAAACTATGCACACTAAATATGCATAGTGAATATATGGCTTATGTGTTGAATGACATGAGTTCCACCTTTTGATAGTCCTTTAACCCCAATATCGAGAGTTTGAAATATACCCAGTTCAATCACAATTGCTCAGGTGTGTGCAGGCCAAAAAAGAGGCAGAGTCAACAAATATAGACACATAAGTGAGAATCGACATAATTGTGATTATTGCATTAGTCCTTATTCAACCTGGGTGAAATTCACCCATGCTGAGGACCAGTATGAGGCCTATGCTCCACTTTAGTCCCACTTAGGATCCCAAAATAAATAGCACATAGGTCTTATTTTGGTCATCTAAACAGGAGTGAATTTCACACCCACTGAATAATGTTGTGAAAGGGGCTATTGGCTGCTTATGAAGGGTTGTTGGTCAAGGAGGTCACCACCCAAAGGCCTGTTAAAGGAGTATTGTAAGTTTAACGGCCTAAGCCACCTGGTCAGAACATGCAACCCAGAGGGCAGTGGGAGCTACAGGGTTTCCCTTTAGATTCCAGATGCCGGGGTGAGCAGTTGATTGCAGGCTATGTGGGTTAGAGGGAGTGAGCCAGGAGAAGTAGTCATGTGTGACCCTGGAAGGAAGCTGAGGCAGGGAGGGAGCCACTCCTTGGGCACTGTGCTGGCTGGAAACTAACTGCCTGATTGCTGTACGTTTCTACTGCTGCTCGGGGAAACAGGATTGTGTGAATATTTATGTAAATAAACCAAATACAGCATGGATTATCCTGACTCCATGTCACCGAGTTTTCATATGAACAGAATCACCCACAAGGCCCCAAATTTTCCCTTCCTGCTCAGTCTAAGGGGCTACAATACCATCTGCAGACTATTTATACATGGTTTTGCTTAAGTGAAGCCAAAGTGTCACTTGAACATTCTTGTATCTATTTCCTCTGCCCTGATCTCAAACAATATACACCTAACTCCATGGCAGGCATGACTCCACTGCCAAGGTCTTACTGAACACCATAGGACATGGTATTAGAACATTTTGATCTTAGCATTGACAATTATTTAGCAGGTTTTCAATCGATATTTCAAAGGCTGGTTTCATTAAACACCAAGTTTTTTTCCAAATTGCAGCCACAGCATCAGGATACATTGATTGTTCACATGGGCTGCTCAGTACAACACTAACATTTCTCTGTACAGTCTACATTCTAATTTGTTTCCAAAGATTTTAAGAAATCTGACAAGTGGGACTTAAATGTCATTATGCAGTGTGGATGCATAAACAATTGTCTGTGCCAGCTTCAGTTTGGCTTTCCATTTCCATTGGATGTAGATCAAGGTTACCAGCAGTTTTACAGCAAACCAGGCAAATGATAAGTGCCTTATATATTAACACGTATCTCATGCTTATTTGGCAACGACTGGTTTCAGTGATGCAAATAAAATGAAGTCTAAGTTTTGGCTGAAAAAGTACTCTGGCTAGGTTTAAGAAGGCAAAATAGAAGAGGAAATAAACCAGTTACAAATTCATCTCAAACCTTGAGAGTTATTAAGTGCCTTGAGTTACCAGCTCAGGATTTTATGGTTTTTACTATCATTATTTTGTCCAATGGTTGTCCATAAAAATGGCATGGTCCGAGAACGAGTACATAGAGGAGATGATAGCCTCACAGAAAGCTGAATTAGGAACTTGTAGTGCTGTTCTGTTTTTCCTGCAAACAGAATTAAAATGAAAATACATGATGTGACATGCGCTCTACCATGAAACTTCAAGTATTTACAATTCTTATAGTGATATATTTCAGATAGATTATTTAGCCTGGAAAAGAGAAGAATTCAAAGAAACTTAAGGTACGGTTTTAATCAGTCTTCCCCTCTTCTACTCTGTCCCACTTTTTAAGGAGATGCTGTAGGGTCAGTTGGCCCCCCAAATTAGTAAAAAACCTACAAGTAACAGAAATGTTTCTATGTTTTTTTAAAAATGCCACTGGAAATAATTTTTCTAATACTACAAATCAATTAATATCCCTCTGCAATGCTTACAACCAAAACTTACAGAATTATGACATGGTAAAAATGGTAAAATTACCTCTCATGACTAAAATGTCAGAAGCCTTTAAGAAGTAGCAAATCTAGTTGTGTATCACAGCATGTTTTTGTTCAGTGGCTTTTATTATATCTTCTGATTTTTGACAGTGTTTAGGCTCACCTGAAAAACACACAAATGGGAATGTACCTTAAGACATTAATCAAGTCAACAGAATGTGATTTCGTTTTCATACATAATATGAACCTGTCTTGTGGATAACACATTGTAGTATTACATCTGAGTAGGACATTTTTCTTTCCTTTTCCAAAGGTTGCCTATCTTATACTTACATTTCAATCATCACTTACTTTTCAGAGTGAATATGTGGGATTGAGTTTAATCATTTTCATTTACTCATGTGGAAAGACACAGAATGAAAGCACTAGATCAGAACATTAATTGAGACAAATATAAAGCAATTTTTATTAGTCTATTGTTAATGAAGCATTAGAAAAAAATTAAATATATTTTCTGTACAAATTTAAACTGCTTCTTGGGGGGAATTCACCCCTGCGAAGATGGCTACTTAAATCCACTTTGGGGGTGAGTTTCACCTGGAAAAATAATGATACTGTAAATTTGCAATCAAAGCCTAATTTTAAGAGTTCCATTTGTCCAGTCTGCTGAAACAATACCATATGACTTATGTATTAATTCAAAACTAAGCAACACAGCTTGAATTTCAGTTCTTGAATAGTCACAGTTAACAGTATTTGGATCACAGAAATTATTTGTGAGTATTTTTGAATATAGAAAATTAAAAACTGTGGACAATTTGCCACTATAGAAAGAGGTGAAATATGTCAAATACATTGAATATAAATTTGCTGCTCAGTTCTAAGCAATCAAATGCATATTGTGGTCACTAATTTGCACCAATAAAACCTACAGCCGGTTTGCAGATTGTGGAGGAAGGAAAGCAAGGAAAAACATAGAAGGACAGGGAAGTAGAGGGAAAACAGATGGGGAGATAGAGAAAGGCAGGGGAAGATGTTTGAAAGAGGAAGGAAGCACTATTAGAAGCTAAGAATTAAAGTAGAGGAAGAGTTTTTAAAGGAGGACAAACAATAATTTGTAAGTGGGAGGAAACAAAAGGAAGAGGAATTTAGCTTGAAAACGGAATGATTAGTACAGAAGCATCAGAGGAAGAGTATACCAAAGAGGGAAGGAGACGGAAGAGGAGAAAAAGCATTGAATTCACTATGGGTTTGAAATCTTAGTGCCACTGAAGACAGTGGGAGTTTTGCCATTTACTTCAGTGGAGCCAGGATTTCACCCCTGCTCTCAGTCCCTTGCAGTTTCACATATCTGAACGCCATGCTCTAGTATTTGGAAAGCTAGGTCAGCCCCCCTCTGCCTGCCTTTCTAAAGATGTTTATCAGAGCTGAGTGAAGGATGGAAGTTCCATTTCGCAAAGGATTTCAAGATTTCTGAATCTGGCCTCATTCTAAACTGAAATAAAAACTGAGAATTTCAAAATTTTCCATGAAGTAAAATTCTGAAAAGAAATGTTCATTTTGGGTCACACAACCTATTTCAGTTTGATTTCAACTTTTTATGGTTCATATTATAAGCTATAATGAAAAATTAAAAAAAAAAGTTTCAGAACAAGAAATTGAAATGTTTGTTCCTACAATCTCAAAATGGGACAGCTGGACATAGTTGGAACTTCTCCCCTCCATTTTCCCTTCCAAGTTAAATTCCAGCAAAGTTGATCTGATTTTGTGAAATGTTTTGATTTTGATGGAACTGCATATTCCAAAGCAGTATGAGTCAGGCAAGGTTTCTCTGAGCAGCATTTTGAGCAAAGCTCAATTGCTTTGTTCTTTGATCTTACCTTATTCTTTATCCACATCAGCACATGTTTTTCTCCTAATTATGATTTAAGGGTCAGTGCCCTGATTCAGCATTGCTTTGCACCCTGTTTAGCCCCTTACACCAGCATCAAAGTAGATTAAAATACTACCAAATACCCCTTTGCACTGACGTAAATAATTACACCTGGTGCAAGGAAAAGTATGAAATGGGGTTCAGGAATCTACCATGTCTCCTTTGACTGACACTTATATGCCAGAGAGTGATCAATTGATGTAATCTGAGCCAACATAAATTATATTGCCACATTGCTGATTTGGATTTTCCTGCTGCTATTCTATCTGGTTATGCTCCAGGAGGCTTTGAGTGATCAATTAATACTGCCCATGTGTGTTTTATACTACTGGTAGTTACTGGATAGTCCTCTACTGTCACAGAGATTGATGCTATAGTCAGTCATTTTTAGTCACAGATTCACTGGCTTCTTAAATGTTGGTATTTCTTGACACATTAAGGATAAGTTGTTTTTCAGGAGGTGTTTCCTTGGAAACTTTTGATGGTCAGTTTTGCATGAATGCTGGCCTGAGCAGGAATCAGGTTTGGTTAATGAACTAGGAGTGCCCTCAAGAGTTAAATCTCAGAGTAGGTGCTAGGACAGCAGCAGATCCCAAGTTTTGCCATCGCATGCACCTCCTCTTAGTAGATATAGGGTGTCAAGGACCATCCCCCCTCTCTATGTGCAGGCATGGTGACACCACCTTGCCCTGCATTTACAATCCCTTCACATCTTTGTAGTGACTGCAGTAGTTGCTTACTCATTTCCATTAGGAAAATTATGTATTTTAGTTGTCTTTAAAGCATTGTGTTTTATCCTATTAAAAAATTAATCATGCTGTCTCCCTTTGCTCGTCATTTACTCTCCCCTCACATCTGTTCTGGTCTTCTCAGCATAAAACAAGAAGCCCCTGTGCCATCTCTCCACAGAGCACCAGCAAGTGCTCCATAGACCACTGTTTGGAAACTGTTGGCATGGGAGCTGGGACTTGGTGGGCAGATACTATGGTGATGGGTAGCACATTAGTACATGCAAAAATGTCTGAGAAACTGAGAGATGCTTGTTGGAGCAACTAACTCTGGGTTGGATCAGAAGCCAAATTTGCCCATGAATGAAAAGAAAAAGGCTATAATCACCCAGGAGAGATAAGCCCTCCCTGCTAGCACACCCAAAGGAGGTGGTCCCAGAAGTGCAAAGGGAACACTAGGGTGGTGCACACCCATCCAAAAGGAGCATGTCAGTGTGGGTGGGGGCATAGTCAGGGCCCCACTCTGCATACACAATGGCTGGTAACTTAAAGGCCATCACCGGAGAGAAGGGGTGTACCTTTTACCCAGGGGTCCCAAGAACCATGGTGGAGTTTGCCCCCTTCATCTTTTCTGGAGGCATTATACCTCCCTGTGATAAAAAGGCATAATGTGGTACAAACTGATCACCAGTCCATTCTCTCCCTATACTCCTCTCCCCAACACTGCACTGGTTTTAAGAGCCAAACCTTACCCCATATTCTAGGGCACCGAGGTTACAGATATATGGTAGACATTCCTTGCTTGAATAAGTAGAAGCTAGTCCAGCCCCAAAAAGGCCAGTTCACACCAGAACAGTAGCTTTTACACAATCATGTCCCCCAACATAAAAGACCCCTAATATCTAAAAACACTTTCCATTATTCACATGTTACAGAGGAGAGATGCCTTTGCACAATTTGTGCCAGTGTAGTCAGATGAAACCCATGCCCAAGAGTCCAAGCAGAATGTATATTCTTTTTCTTACTTATTTCCATTGGGTTAGCAATATGTGTTTTTGCTCTGCAGCTTAAGAGGTTTCAGTAAATGGTACAACTGAATCTGTGCACATGTGCCTAACTTTAAATGAGCAACTGTACTATTTATAAGTAGCAGTTCTCAAATTGCTTTTCCTTGCATGAGAGATATGCATGGGTACTCTGGAAGCACATTGGAATTAGCAGATGAAATGAACACTCTCTTCCCAGTTCAGAGTGAGGATGTTGATAGTGCCCTACTATGATGTCTCTCTTGTTTGCTGAGTGTTACTACATCACTTCTACACCAGACACTTGCTCTCACTGTATCAAAGACCCAGTCCTTTGGGTATCACAGATAAACTGCACGGTTCTATGGACTTTTATTGTAAATGTAATGAGAGCACCACTTACTCTCTGGAAGTCTCAGCTGAAGAGCGAAATAGTGTTTGCTTTCTTGAAAATGAATGGCAAAATGTATGAACAAGGCATAGTGATGTTCAGAGATCATTCCATTATTTATACCAAGGTCCTAAGAATTCTAATATATACAGGGAATTTTATTATTCCACAACCAACTTGCTTTAGATAGTTTATGTTTTTCATAGAGCACCAGGCCTCTGTAGAACCAATTGCTCATGATCTCTTTCATTGTATTCTATAGTCATCTTCTCAGCATATTTTGGTTTGCTTTCTCTATACTAGCTGATGCCCTTTATCCTGAAGGATCCAGGCTACTTTAAAGACTGTGAGGACAGTTTTTTTAAACTAGGTGACTATCATATGATAACCATTTACCCTTTTGGCTATTCACATCAACACAAGACATCTGTAACAAGGTGGGAGAGTATCTGTTGATCCATGTTGTCAGCAGGTGCTAGGGACCCTGCCTAAAGCTCTTGATGTTCTACAGACTCATTGCATCAGATATGGCAATGTGCAAAGTTCTTATTCCATGTTTAGGAGAAGAGGTGATTTAATGGAAAATGGCATCTTCTTAAAATACATTGGTATAACAGCTTCAGATCCTTTGCTCCAATAGTATAAGAGGCAGGAAATGCCTGAAGGATGTTAAGCACTAGTATGGAATTCATCTCTCGTTATATGTTCATCTGCATTTTTTTCTATTTTTAAAATCCCAAACAAACCCTGTTCTATAGAAATATTTTCATAAAATTCTGTAAATATAAAATACTAGTTCTTATACAGAGCATAAAACCTTGAGTGGACTTACAGGACAAATGTATTTAAGGGTATTCCATCCAACTCTTTTCTTTACCACAGCACTTTTTAAGTCATTTTTAGTTTTACATTGTGTATATTCTCCTTTTTTGCAGAGCAAGTGTGGTTTCCTCTCAATGGTTATATAAAGCAAAGGTTCTGTCAGTCTGTCTGTATCCCTCTGTTGTCTCATTTTGTACTAAGATGGTAAGATCTATGATGCATGGACTCTCTTTTCATTCTGTGTTTGTGCAGCACCTAGCACAATGAGGTCTATGACTGGGACTTCTAGGCACTATGGGAATACAAATAATAATAATGTGTTCTTCTTTGTTAGTGACGGTTAGATAGTAAAGACAATGAATACCATGGCAAGTTTACAAGTTTTACATTGTTAAGTTAAATGAAAATGTACTTCCTGCCTTCTGAGGAGGATGGATGGATGGATACCATGTTCAATGGTAACAACAGATACTTGAGAAGATTGAAACTATATTTCACTTTCACTGCTGGCATAATTTATTCATTCATGACTCCCTGGAGCCCTCAACAGGTAGCTTTTCTCAACTACCTTGGTTTTCACTTCTATGGTCACCTGTTCCTGCTCACAGAGATCCCACTGTCCTCTTCCACATCTGACTCTTAATTAACTCATTGACTTGCTTTTCCCTCAACCCTCCCTTTCCACCCAAGGAGAAAACATTTTTAGCAGGAAGCAAATATTGATTCTTTTGATGGCATGGCGTGCCTTACAATCACGTTTGTCCAGTGGGACTAAAGAGTTTACATGAGCTGCAGGAGGAAACAACACAACTGTCTTCCTTTCTCTTTGGTACACTCCGTAATTCTATTCTGTACTCAAACATTATTTGTCTCTTGCACTTTTGTCACCTAAGAGTGTACAAAAGTCAGCATGATACACCACAAACAGAAATAAACACTGATCACCTAGTGTTCTGTACTGCTGTGACTTACATCTTACTATTTGACTGATACTTGCACTAATACCAGTAACGTGGATATGATTATAGTTGGCTGGAAAACAGAATTTCCATCCCAGGGAAATTCAGATATTTTGACATTTGTTTACATTCTGAATTGGGAGGAAAAGTCAGAATATCAAAAATTTTCACAGAACTAAATGTTCCAAAAAATTGCAGTTCAGAAATGTGAAAGCAAGAGGTGTGTATATTTTTGACTCAAACATTTTAAAATAAAAAACATTGTTTTGAATTGTTATTTTGACTTAAAATGACATTTTTAAGGCAACCATTTCAAAACAAAATTTTCATTTAGTTTCAAAATTTCATCTTAAAAGAAATGTTTTTGTTTTGACTAGCTGAATAGAAAATTAAAATATTTTGACAAAACTGGCATTTTCCCAAGAAAACATACTTTGATGAAAGCACATTTTCCAGTGAGGAAATTTTCCAGTTGAAAAATTTCAATAAACTCTAGATATGATATACACCAAGAAAGTGGAAAATGAGTTGCTTTAGAAAGTTGTTCATTTGCACACTTAAAATATTCTTGATGGTGGATTATATTAGTTTATATAGCGAATCAATTTCTAAAAGACTTTTTTGTAAAGGATTACTCTATCTCCTCCCTTTTAAATGGTTACATTTTGTATTCCATTAAGGCAGTGGTTCTTAACCTGGGGTGCACGCACCTCCTAGGGGTGCAAGATACCCTTTCTGGGGGTGCGAGACAGGGCTAGCTCTGGCTTTTTTGCCGCCCCAGGCAAAAAAGCCTCCCGCCGCCCCCCCCACCCCCGCCAGCGCGTCAGGGGAGGGCGCCGAGCCCAGCCGCGGGCCGCTCTCCCCAACCGGCCGGAGCGCTGTGGGGAGGGCGGCGAGCCCGCCGTGGCTCCGCTGGCGGCCGGAGTCCCGGGAGGAGGGCGGAGAGCCCAGCCGGGACTCCGCTCTCCTCGGCGGCCAGAGCGCTGGGGGGAGGGCGGCGAGCCCACCGCAGCTCCATTGGTGGCCGGAGCCCCGGGAGGAGGATGGAGAGCCCGGCCGGGGCTCCGCTCTCCCCTGCGGCTGGAGCGCCGGGGGAGAGCGGCGAGCCCACTGTGGCTCCGCTCTCCCCGGCGGTCGGAGCCGGAGCGCCGCGCCACCCCCCTCCAGATGCCACCCCAAGCACAAGCTTGGTGGGCTGGTGCCTGGAGCTGGCCCTGGTGCTAGGCATGCCAGATTTTTTTAGAAGGTAAATCATTGAAAACATAAATTAAGCACAAGCACATAAGTACAACTACTTTGTTTCATCACACCTATTTATTTATTAACATTATACATTTTTAACGATTACTGTAATATACAAACAAAAATATATCTAGGTTTAAGGGGTGTGACAACATATTTTTTAGGTTTACGGGGTGTGAGAACATATTTTGTTTTTTGATAAGGGGTGTGAGAACATATTTTGAGAACTAAAGGGGTGCAGGCTGCAGTAAAGGTTAAGAACCACTGCCTTAAGGCTTCCTTCTAGAATCACTTAGCACAATTTTAATCAACAATGCTTTGAAATACAACAGTGACCCAACACATTGTGGGTATTATAGATCAAGCTTTTATTTTATTTTATATTTTTGCGCTAAATACTTGGTTAGAGGGTGTGACAGGATAAGATAATTCACCCCAGTTAGAATGGATTTATTGTAGGCTGGTCTGCTAGTTTTAATGTGCAGAGGTTATTTGAAATTATGATAGTTTTGAAATGGAAATGCAAAGTATTTTATTTTTAAGGCTGGGATTTCCCTTTGGTATTGGATGTTGCAAATTCATTTAATCTTAATTTAATTGCGCAGACTGGAGTTTTGCACATTGCCTATTTTCTGGATAGCAGAATGTTATCCAGAAAATAACAATGTTACACACAATGTTACACACTCTATGTGGGTAAGTACACAGGTAACATCATTCTTTAATTCTCAAAGGGCGGGGTCTGCCTCTTGCTATGTATTTGTGCAATGCCTAGCACAAGGGAGCCATGACCTCAGTTGGGGCTTCCAGACACTACTGTAATGCAATTAACAATATAAATGTAAAATCAGACTGCTACAAAGAAGTTCAAACCTGGGTTTATTTAATTCTATCATCTATGGCACCTCTGTAGGTATATAACTGACTTCAGCTAATCTCAGTAAAATGTAATATGTTTTCCACATCGCAATAGCTATTAGCAAAGAACTTCATGTAGAAACTTTTTGACCTGCTATAGCACACTGCTAAACTCTACCAGATTAAAAGGAGCTGTAACATCCATTCTATATGCATCCGAAGAAGTGGGCTGTAGTCCACGAAAGCTTATGCTCTAATAAATTTGTTAGTCTCTAAGGTGCCACAAGTACTCCTGTTCTTCTTTATCCAAGCACGGTGACTAAGGCTTTGTCTACACTGCCCCACAGTTCAGAAAAAGAGGGTGTTAATAAGCTGCACTGTAGCTCCCCCATGTGGGCACGAACTTAATGGTCCCTAAAAGGACTACATTAGTTCAAACTAGGGACCTTTAAATTCATGTCCACAGTGTTCACATGGGGGAATTACAGCGCAGCACTTTAGTGTGTACTGCAATTCATACCCTCATAATCCAAATTGTAGAGCAGTGTAGACATAGCCTTAGTCAAGAATTACACCAAATCCCTCCTGTTTATTAGATTCACAAAACTGAAAATATTGGAATTGGCCAGGAAAATTTCTAAACTACAAATGGTAGAGTCAGAATGATTTACTGTTGAGATCAGAACTGCCGCCCATGGTAAAGAAAGATTAAAGGAGGTGCTGAAGTGATTTCTTTCCCAAACTGATGGTTTAGTAGGTGTATCAAACACATTTCTGAAGTGAGAATGGCAGTCAAAATACCTAACCTGCTGAAACTGCAGGCTACTCAGTCTGGGCAGAACCAATTCATTTTATATCTGGTTGTAACTGACTGGAACAGTTTGTACTTCTGATAGATTTTAATTCTTGGTTTCCTTTTTGAAAGAAAAAATATAAATATGAAATATTAAATGTACAAAATAAATCAGACTACCATGATCAGAAAACAAATAAAATTCAAATACTACCTAGGGTGAAAACACCCTTTAACTTCAATCCAGCCGGGAGCTCACCCACAGAATATACATTATCTGACTTCAGCCTTTGATAGCTTGCTTAAGGCAACAAGAATATTTCGTATAACTTAGTAATTTCTGATAAAGTTAATGGGAACTGAGCATCCAAATGCATTATGAGCCTTGAAAAATCTCACTCTTTTTCTTGATTTATTCACTAATCTCAAATAGGCACACAAACATTAAATCCATTTGAAACAGATAGTGCTGTCGAATTATGGATTTCCTTCTATTTCATATGTGACTTTACTTTAATGATTTGCTAATATCCAATATTCCTTCTTAATTAAGAAAATTAGAAACTCTCCATTCCATAGTGTGATTTTTATCTATGTTGGAAAATGGAGGCAAGCAATCACTGAAGCAGATGGTTGAGACTAAATTCAACATCGATCAATGAAGGGAAGTCTCACAGTATGATGCCTGCAGCTGATCACTCATTAAACTTGGATACAAAAATGCCTCCTATACAAATAAATAAATAAATGCATTTAAATTTAAGCTACAGCTAAATGCAGTTTAAGTGACTGTCCAGATTCCTTATAATGTATCATCCTACTGCATAATCTCGTGGCCCAGTTAATCTGAAAATAGCTCTAAATGCACATTCTAGATGCACAAAAGACAAATCAGAGTAATCTAGATTGTAAGATCCTGGGAGCAGGGAACTTGTTTTATAGCTGTATAAAATGATGTTTCCACCAGTAGCTCAATATGAATTAATGAATAAATAAGCAAACACATTCATACAGTGTATCAGGCCCACAGACATGGCCATGCGGGGGAAAGGGGACAATTGCCCAGGGGCCCAGGTGATTTAAAAGGACTCGGGGGCCCCCAGCCACCGCTAGCGCAGCTGGGCTAAGGTAGGCTTCCTGCCTGCCCTTGGTCTGTGCCACTCCCGGAAGGGGCTGGCATGTCCCTGCGGGCCTGGGGAGCAGTGGCAGGGGGTGTCTGCAAGCTGCCCCCACCCCAAGCGCTGTCTCCGCAGCTCCCATTGACCAGGAACTGCTGGGCCTCCCACCTAGGAGCCGCTGCAGGAGGGATGTATTGGTCGCTTTCGGGAGCTGCCTGAGGTAAGCGCCGACCCCCCCCCCACCCACTCCTGCACCCTAACCCCCTGCACCAGCCCAGAACCCACACCCCAGACCCAAACTCCCTCCTAGAGCCTGACCCCGTAATCCTTCCCGCACCCAAACTCCCTCCCAGAGCCTGCACCCCGCACCCTAATCCCCTGCCCTAGCCTGGTGAAAGTGAGTGAAGGTGGGGGAAAGTGAGTGATGGAGGGAGGGGGAATGGAGTGAGCAGGGGGCAGGGCCTCAGAGAAGGGGCGGGCCAGGGATGTGGTCTCAGGGAGGGGGTGGGGCAAAGGGCTTTGGGTTGGCGCAATTAGACAGTTGGCAAGCCTACCAGGTAGGCATGTGGAAGCCCTGGCCATGCCGGAAGAGCGTGCCCAGCAGCGCAGCCAGCAGCTCGCTGGGCACCAGCTAGTACAGGTGCAGCACTGCCCAAATGTCAGGCGGACCATGTCCGCACAGCTTGTGCATGTGTGGGGGCCCATTGACTGTTCTGCCAGGGGGCCCGGAATTGCTGTCGGCTGGCCTGCATTGTATCTGGGATGAATAGTTTCAAATGAAGTAGAAGTTAGTTTCAGAACTCAGAATGGCACCAAAATAATTATAGTTAGCATGTTGTCTTTCAACAGCATGCCCAGCAATGAGCAATACCCTTTATATGTTCCCATCATTGCTAATGGGATGACGATTAACAGTTGGTGGCAGTCTTGGATATGAGCCCTTTTCCATTTCACTTAGTTGCCAAAGTCACCTTCATAGCAATTCAGCTATTATCTCAAAATCTGTAGTGAATCTAACATACTATGGTTGAGCCTCCTGTAGCAGCAGCACTAGCCCTGATGTTTGCTCCAGCCAGACATTTAACTGTGAAGGCTCAGATGCATCACTGTTAGATAAATTAGAGGAGACATAATGGATGTTTTGGACCATAAATCAATCTCTGGAGGTGACCTGGACCTTAAAAAGGTGGAGTGACTACTGCTGCTGCAGTCTAATAATAGATAAATTAAACCTGCTACTGCCATGACAGACTTTAGGCTTACAAGTCCCTACCTTGTATGTGGGCGAGGCGGGGCAGAGGGAGAAGGGAGCAAGCGGGTCCATGAAATGGAGTGGGGTAACATATTCCTCCCTCAGAACAAGGGGAAAGTAGGGGATGAATTGTAGCGTTCAGAGCCCCAATTCATTCTCTGGTCTCTCCTGGGGCAATGCAGTCACGTGTTGCCTCTTACTCAGGATGGATTGAGAACACGCAATCTAGCCCATCATAAGCCCTTGAGCGTGTGGGGATGTAGGTGTGGGGAAGAATGTACAATACACCAGGAGAGAGAGTTGGATCTTCATGGCTCATGCAAAGATGTGAAGGATCCTCTGCCCACAAGGAGGAGTTAGAGGTAAGACTTTCTTCTCAACATCCCATTCTTTTAAAGCTTACTTTATCATCAATTTCAGTAGGATTTGTAAGTTAAAATGGAATATCACACAGTACCTTCCTTCTACTTAGATCAAGTTCCACCGTCACTTGGACACCTTGTGCAGACCACAGCCTATGTCAATAAAACCCTTTTCATTTTCATCATATTGCATCATCATGGGTCTTTAGCTATTCCATCCCCTTCCCCCTCAACATTCCAAATTTTCACCTTCCTTGTTAATGAAATGGCAACTTTTTATACTTATTTTAATGATCAAATTACACCTGCTTAAAGTGATCAAAATAAATGGGGGAAGTTGTATTCATTTTTATTACAAATTATTTGATTCATGAAGTTCTGATTATAAGTGCCTACAATAAGTGAGAAGCCTTGTAATAGCCAAAGCAGAATTACCTAGTCAAAAAGAAAATGACAAGCAGTTTCTACAGAGTTCATGTAATTTCCCAGTAACTTAAACTTCTATAGTTGCAAATACATATCTAAAATAATTTTGAAATTATGAGTTCAACTGTCATATTTTTGGTATTTTAAGCCAAATAAGTTACTATTAAATATCAAATACTTAATATCAAAAAGGTTAAATTTATTCAGGTCAAATGTTTTTTATTTGATGACACTTCAGTTTCTACATATGCCTGAGGAAGGGCCATTCCAAAACTGCAGGCTCGAACAACTACTTAATTGGACATTTTATGGATATCAAAGCTTAATAAGGATGTAACAGACACGGCGGCAGCTCCACCCTGCACCACTTCGTTAGACTGATGTGTGTTTTGTGATGAGATATTACCATTCAATGGGTCAGTGGGCTGTGTTTCTTGCTGTGCCTCGGTGGGATCTTTCTGGTTTGGATCAGAGTTAGTGAATTTCTCCGAGCTGGATGCGCTAGGAGGACAGTCGAAAGTTATAACTTGTAGGACGAAGGAACTGGGAGTGGAGCTTCTTGGTAAAGGCGTGTCATCACTTCCCTGACTACTCTCATTTTGTGTCCTGGTTGTTTCCTCCTGTAATTGTGCATCTGCAGGTTTTCTGCTTTGGTCTTTTTGCTGTTCACCAACATTTCTCACAAGTTCTTCTACAGAAAGGGAACAAAATATGTAAATTAGATATGAAATATATGCTGCAGTTGCTTTGATTTCTTAGCAATGGCTCTGTCCTAGAGTTGGACTTGGAAACATTGTGCACATGGGAATTCTTTGTCACTTTTAGTGTTAATACATATGCACTGGTTTGTTTAAAGTGGATTAAGTTCTGATCTCAGTTACACAGGTGCAACAGAAGTGGTGGTGACTGGATTTGGTGTTTGATCTTTAATCAGTACTTCCATCTGCAGCTGGAGTGGCAAGCATTCCAGGAAAAGCCATGTGCACATGGGAAGGGAAAGGGTGGAAACAGGATGAGATCACTGCCGAGTGCCGTTCCATTTAGCAATGCTGTTTATGGCAGCAATGCTAGAGGGAGCAGAGCTCAGGAGCTCCCGAGACAGGTAGACAGGGAGGGCCTTGCAGAAAGAAGGGAGTGAAGAGAGCTGTGGCAGCTCTGGAGGAGAAGGAATGAACCCTGGAAGGAGGAAGAGGATATCAGAGCAAAAGAAAGAGAACCCAGGATGGAGAGAGCTTTAGGAGGTTACACATTTGTGCTACAACAATAACAGCAGCAACAGTGGGGAGGGGACAAATCTCAAAGAAATAGTACTTCAGAGGGACAGACAGTGAGGGAAGGAAGAGACTGATCCAGGAGGCCAAAGCTCAGTTGCAAGAAGAGAACTGGAGGTAGAGAAAGAAAGGTTGGGGGGATGGCACGGAACTGAGAAAAGGGAAGTTCAGGAGGACATAATTTGAGTGTGGGAGAGAGCGTTTGGTAGGAGGAGCTGGAGGATAGAAAGAACAGGGGATGGAGAAGACTTGTATGGGAGGGGATAGAGAGCACACTTTGGTGGTGGGGATGGAAGGGTTGACAAGAAGAGGGCCAAATGGCAGATAATGGCTGTTTTCCCTGTTATTAGACACCTGCCTTTTCCTATCTCTTAGGTTCAGCTTTCAGATCCCTTGATACTCCTATGACAGATATAAAATATCCCCAGTTTTAAAAAACGATGAGCATTAGAATTTGAACTGTAACTCCGCAAACTCTCTGGGGATTATTGTGTTTTCACTGCTATTAAAGGAGGAAAGCAGGCCCAACAATATTGTTCCTGTTCTGCTAGCATGATATTGCTAGCTTGACTGAGAACAAACTTCAGTTCTGTGAGTGCCCAACCTAAATCCAAACCAAAACTTATGGAGAGGTAGAAGTATCTCGGCAGCACAGGTTGTAACCACATTACCATTATAAGCAGAATTTATCCCCTCCATACTATTCTCCTGAATCCTCAGGGCATGTTCTTTTGGACAGTAATTTGGCTAGGAGGTGGGAGGTAGAAGAAACATTCCCTCCAAATCTGAGACAAGTTCACTAGATGTTTGTAATATATGGAAGCTTGGACAATTAGGTGCTTTCCCTTCTTTGTCAGTTCTTATGATTTTTTTGGCCGGTTATAGCTTTAAAAAAGGGAGGAACTTCACATTTGGTTTATTGATCCAAACTGCTTATAAACATTAGAGAAACAGGAAATTTCTCCTGGATTCTGAGGGGACTTTTGATCTCTTCATAGCTATTGCTTCCTCTAGGGACCTGCTACAGAACTGCTAGGCAGAACTGGCTGCGTTAAAAGACATTACAAAATCTGTAGGTGTAGTTTGGAAGCAATTTTCATGCAGTTCTACCAAGTTGTATTAATTAAAGCAGATGTCATTCATGGCATAATCTATCTTCGGCTTTTGTCCCAAAGAAACTAATTTACATATCATACTTGCTGGTGAATATATGCTTCCATATGGTAGAGCTACAAGCATTTTCCTTGACTTTATCAGAAAGTCAAGGAAATTCCAAGGCAAAAAAAGAATGTTTAAGTTGTATCACTAAATTGAATTAAAAGAATCTTGAACTATAAAACAAAACAGAAAATGGAAAGAATGGAAATTATAAATTAACGTAATACTTTAAAAATTAAAATAAAAAAGCTATTAGAAAGTATGTACCATTAACATCACTCAAACAATCTTAGCCTGTCCTCACTGTGAACAAACAGTAACTGGAGATAATCCTCTGTTTATAACTAGGGCTGTCAAGTGATTAAAAACATTAATCACAATTAATCACATGATTAAAAAAATAATCTTGATTAATCGCACTGTTAATAATGGAATACCATTTATTTAAATATTTTTGATGTTTTCTACATTTTCAAATATATTGATTTCAATTACAACACAGAATACAAAGTGTTCAGTGCTCACTTTATATTTATTTTTGATTACAAATATTTGCTCTGTAAAAAACATAATAGTATTTTTCAATTCACCTAATACAAGTACTGTAGTGCAATCTCTTTATCATGAAAGTTGAACTTATAAATGTAGAATTATGTACAAAAAAACTGCATTCAAAAACAAAACAATATAAATCTTTAGAGCCTACAAGTCCACTCAGTCCTACTTCTTGTTCAGCCAATCGATCAAACAAGTTTGTTTATATTTGTAGGAGATAATGCTGCTCTCTTCTTGTTTATATCACATGAAAGTGAGAACAGGCGTTCACATGACACTGTTGTAGCCAGTGTCACAAGATATTTACATACCAGATGTGTTAAAGATTCATATGTCCCTTCATGCTTCAACCACCATCCCAGAGGACATACATTTATGCTGATGAAGGGTTCTGCTTGATAACAATCCAAAGCAGTGCGGACTGACGCATGTTCATTTTCATCATCTGAGTTGATTTTCTTTTTTGGTGGTTCGGATTCTGTAATTTCTGCATCAGAGTGTTGCTCTTTTAAGACTTTTGAAAGCATGCTCCACACCTTGTCCCTCTCAGATTTTGGACGGCACTTCAGATTCTTAAACCTTGGCTCGAGTGCTGTAGCTCTCTTTAGAAATCTCACATTGGTACCTTCTTTGCGTTTTGTCAAATTTGCAGTGAAAAGTGTTCTTAAAATGAACAACATGTGCTGGGTCATCATCCGAGACTAGTATAACATAAAATATATGGCAGAATGCGGGTAAAACACAGCAGGACACATACAATTATCCCCCCAAGGAGTTCAGTCCTTAAGTAATTATCCTTTTTTTTTATTCTTTTATTTAACGAGCATCATCAGCATGGAAGCATAAGGGGGCATACAAATGTTTAGCATATCTGGCACATAAATACCTTGCAATACAAAAACGCCATGCGAATGCCTGTTCGCACTTTCAGGTGACATTGTAAATAAGAAGTGGGCAGCATTATCTCCTGTAAATGTAAACAAACTTGTTTCTCTTTGCGACTGGCTGAACAAGAAGTAGGACTGAGTGGACTTGTAGGCTCTAAAGTTTTACATTGTTTTGTTTTTTAGTTGAGTTATGTAACAAAAAAAATCTACATTTGTAAGTTTCATTTTCACAATAAAGAGATCGCATGACTGTACTTGCATGAGGTGAATTGAAAAATACTATTTCTTTTGTTTATCATTTTTACAGTGCAAATATATGTAATGAAAAATAATAAAATAAAGTGATCATTGTACACTTTGTATTCTGTGTTGTAATTGAAATCAATATATTTAAAAATGTAGAAAAACATCCAAAATATTTAATACATTTCAATTGGTATTCTACTGTTTAACAGTGTAATTAAAACTGTGATTAATCATGATTAATTTTTTTAATCACGATTAATTTTTTTGAGTTAATTGTGTGAGTTAACTGTGATGAATTGACAGCCCTATTTATAACAAAGTATGGGAGCAGAGTTAAGGTTAAGTGTTCTTAAAAATACATTTCAATACTTTCCATTTTTAAGTTCACATTAATCTAAGATTTCTAGTTTTGAGGATGTTATATTCCAATATTATTTTAAGATGTTTCCCATTTAAATTTCTACTACTCTAAAGAAGGAATACTTTTTCTACTCAGGGTTAAGAAAGTTTTCTGCCGGGAAAAAGATGAAATGCAGTTTTTGCAGACCTGAGATGGTATTTCAGGAAAACTTCAGAACAGAATTTTATTTTGCTATGGTACAACTGATGGCTGTACTGCTCAAGTTCACATCAGAAGTAAATCTTTTGAAATATTCTCACATCTCTAGATCTTTTGAAATATTGTCACCTCCAATACTCTCACACATCTCAGTCTGTACAATGAAAAATTGAGCATCTTAGAATTGGTCTTGGAAAAAAGTCATTTATGTTCTTCCAAAACTTGGGCTGACAAAGGAAAATTAGCATTTTCATCTGAATAGTACTGAAGGCCTGTTCTAGATTATTATTGTACTGGGCCCTTCTTTCTAAAAGTGCCTCTGACTGGTTGAGATCATTTATCTATTTATCTAAATGTTTACACCATGCTCATCACAGGTTGAGTGAGTGCCTATGGTAGGACAGCTAGTGTGTGGCTGTTTACCTCTGTTACTAATGGCCTGTCTACACACAGACGTTACCTAGTTTTATACCGATTTAAGATTGTCCACATGCCACCTTAATTAAATTGGGGAAACATCACTCACTGGTGTAACTTTGTGCGTAGACCAGGCCGAACAGATGTTGGTAAATTGGAATATGGGAAAACTTATTATTTTCAATTCTAGGAATGTGAACATACAGTGGAATTTTGGATACTGTGCAGCAAAAACTATAGGTAAATGTTGGACTTTCTATGGCAACCACTGTATGTCTGCTCAGCCTGATAGCCAGAACAAGTCTGGTATTCTTATCTCAACAAGCATAAAATTATTTGATTATCACCACAAATTGTTTGGGTTCTGACTGTACTATTACCCTTGGTCACCCATTAGCAGCTAACTTGCTAACTTAACTTACACAGTAAATTTGATAGGAACGGGACTGTAACTAATGGCAGAACTACCACTGGCTTCAGTGACACCTAGAGCAAGCTGATAGCATATCCATCCCTGCAAAGCCTGAGTGTGCTACATGTATTTTTTCCACCAAGATTTATGCTACAACTATTGCTTAATCAGTCTTGAAATCTGAATAGTGATTACCATTCCACAGTGATAAAATCTCCATGTCACTCTTAGTTAAATCTGCCTGAAAAAAAGAAAAGTTAGTGGTGTGTTCTTGAAAAGTTTTGGCAGGGTAATCACAGGGATGGGTTAATGGTTGGGATTCAGGATAGTCAGGTATATATTCCTCAATGATGATATCATCGCTCTCATTAGGACCCAGACTCCTTGTTCTTGGTATCATGTCTCTCATCTCTTGTATATCTGACTCTGTGTCCCGACCCTCCTTATTCCATGCAGGTTCACTCCCTATGAAATCCTCTGCAAAACAGGAATAGAAAGAGAGAAATAAAACTAGGAATTCTTAGCTGATAGAATAGCTCAGCTGTTCATGGGTTATGTTGTGTGCTAGATAGAAAATATCCATAACAATTAAAAACATATCCCTTTATTATATAAGAGCTATATATTATATTGGGGGACTAGCAAGAAAATATGATCTGTGGTATCTGCTGCATGCTGCTGGTACCCAGCTCACTGACTCTGCCTTGTCCGATCCCAGTGCTATGATGGATGTAGTGGTTTCTAAATGAGGATGGGGCTGGGACTGGGGCTATTGAGTGACTCAACCCAGACAAGACCGAGGTAGCATTGGTACTAGGACAAGAGAAGTAGGCTGACCCACTATATTTTCAGGGAGGATACTGCAACCTCTAAAATGGGTTGTTTTGAAAGTAAGATATTAAAACATCCCAACCGGTTTTCAATTAAATTGCACAGTGTTTTATCAAGGGCCTTCACTTAAATGAAGCTGGCAGCAGACTCACCTATTGCTGGTTACAGCAAAAGGAACCCTTAGCCCAATCCTTTAGTGAAGGTCATTAATCCCAGAGGTAAAAATAGGCTGTAACTTGGCTATTTCACTGAAATCTTGCAACTTCATTCTTGCATTGGTGTTCGCAGTGAGTAGAAGCAGTCAACTCAATTGATCATTGTGGAGGAATCAAAAGAATCAACAAGTATTACAGACCATCTGGCATCCTACTCTGCTCTTAAAGCAAAGCTATAGGAAAATATGAATTCCCTTCAGAAGCTAGATCCCTCCAGGAACTAATACCCACTCACATTTATGCAGAAACACAACATCTGTCTCTAGCTTTATTAGCATTCGATCCATGTGGGAATGTGGTTAATGACTATGGATTACCATATGATTCTGTGGTCTCCATAATATCACTGTCCTGTGGCTGTAGAAGCTCTGAGTCTGCATTATAAACTAAAAAGTTGATTTCCATTGGCTCAGCTGTGTTACTATCAGGGTACTGTAGTACAGAACCAGTGGGAACATTTGGTAATGGAGTTGAGACAGGACAGGATTTACTAGACAGTACAAAATCTTCTCTATGTCTTGATGCTTTCTCCTGTATTCCTACATCTGCTCTTTTACTGTCTTGGGCTTTACTTCTGTTACTTTCTTTTCCTGATAGGTCTGTAGGAAGGTGAATGAAAGAGAGAAGTAAACTTGTTACCACTCATCTGTAGAATAATTGTCTTATATGTATAAGATGCATTTCTGGTTCAAGTTACTGTACCATTAGAGCGTCTACTAACAAATGTTGGTGAGTGCATAAGGGGAAAATAAAAAATTTAAATTGCAGTAAAGCAGTACATCAAGATTCAGCCTACACTGCAACTACTTACAGATAATTAAAATTCTATAGTGCAAAACTCCAATAAATAAAATCTTTGATGAATCGAATTATTGTTTCTTTACTTATAGATAAACTAAAATAACGAAATTTGTTTACGTAATATCACTGAAGCAATTTAAAGCTAATAGTTTACCAAATTGGAGAGAGAAAACAAATCTATCTTCAGTATGAACAATATCTATTAATGTCCCTCCTGACCTCTATCAATCGGAAGGGAACCGGGTTTACAGTTGGTCTCTACAAAACCTTGCATATTTATGTTTTATCTTTCTAGAATCACCATTGCGTGGGCTCACATTTTTTGCAGACCTCCGAACAGCTGTATGTCAAAAATTTGTGAACTAGAATCATCACTGTCAATATGACAAATGTCTTACTAGAACAGAGAAAAGCTATAGATGTTTGCATTAATGACATTTTTATGAACATATTTTTTCTTGAAATTACATCACAGTGAATCACCTCCACTCAACTTCTCCATGACAGATAACATGAAGCTCGTGGCCAACTAAAACATTTTTTTAGGAAACCTACAACTCCACTCTAGGGTCTTCATATTCCTCTTCTCCATACAGTTCTGTCTTTTGGGCTCACAAAAACTTGCCATTGTCTGCACAAACCCCATGGAAACTGGTGGTTAGGAGGTCTGTGAAACTTGAACTTTGAACAGACCTGACACTGGTCCACATTCAATTGTGTTCTGTGTTAATGAATGAGTACTGATTAACTACAACCTCATGTCTGCCAATGGTCAATGAATACTTTCTGCAAACTTTTTTACTTGTTATGGATAAGAGCAAATTAGATAGATAGATAGATAGATAGATAGATAGATAGATAGATAGATAGATAGATAGATAGCCCTTGTCCATGCTATATTTTAATAATCTGGCCCACATTAATTAAAGAACATTGGACAAAACAAGGGAATTTTCTAGGACAATCCCTAGTAAAATTTCCAAGAAAAACTCCAATGACATTTCTGCAAAGGGTGCAAACACTTGAAATCCAAACTTTGTCTATGGTTTGGTGAAACGATTTGACATAGGTACAATAGCTGTGTTTGAACACAGTCTTCTTCAAAATTCAGGGCCTGTACACCCATGCAAACTGGTTCTGATAAGGAAAAAGAATCCCTGGAAACAACTATATCACTTCTATGTAGTTAGTTTGTCCACAAGTAATTTATCTGGTATACAAAAAGGCCCATTTCCAAATTGTTTTAAAAATTGATTTTTTTTCAGATTGTGATTTATTATCGTAACATATTTAACAAATACACAGCCAAAATACTTTAAAAATTAAATAATATTTTTTAACAAATTGCAACATCCTCCATTGCCACTGAGATTCTAATCCTATTATCCCAGAATCAAAGCAATTCTGATGGAAGTGTTGACTTGCACTGCTGTCAAACATGAAGAAAGGTGAGAAAAATACCTACAACAATTCTTTCCGACAGAAATCACTGAAATGACATTGCAAGCAATAACATAATATTCTCTCTATGTAGGCTGACCAATAAGTAATTCTATATGCTATATATTCATACAAACTTAAAATGAAAATCAAGGGATAAATCATAAGACATAAAGTAAATTCCAGAGGAATTTAACCTAACAAGCTTAATTTCCTGAAAGTATATCATTCTGACTGACTTTCTGCCACTTTCAATGCTAGCAATAAATGTCAGTATCTCATAGCTATTTATAGCTTCCCACTTCCAGGTTATGAAACAAGTTTAATCACAGTATATGACATCACAAATGCCATAAATTCCACTGCAACCTGCGTAAGCCATGGTGCTTTCGATGTCACAGCATAGCATTATATATTTAGGGATACCTTCAGTAAGCCTGGAAGTTCCAAGGATTTCATAGACGGACAAAATATTTGTTAAGGGTTAGTTAACACTTATTTGCGTATTGAATGCCCTCCGAGTTTGGTTATCATTATTATTTATTACTCTAGCACCCCAGGCAGAGACTCCCATTTCACTAGATGCTGTACAGACACAGAACAAAAAGCCAGTCCCAGTCCCAAGTAGTTTACGATCTGGGCATAGACAAAAGACAATAAATGGATACAAATACACCCCCGGGTGAGTACAAGGAAACAAGAAGACACATTGGTCCATGTGATGGGCTGTGGTCTCAGCACCCCAGCAACCTAACTGTTGTCAAGTTTTCTGTAGGAATCACGTCAAAGGAGAGTTTTGGAGGAGTTTGGAGGCGAATAATGACTTTGTTTTTTGGATGTTTACAGGGAGCTTGTCCCATGCATGAGGAGCAGCTTGATTAACAGAGGCATTCAGCACAGAAAGCTGGGCTTAATTCTGCTTTTATTTTTGCTTTACTGTTGAGTTTTAAAGTGGCAGTTGATTAAAAAGCCCAAGCAGCTCATAATAATTTAGAAAGTAGAAGAAATATTTAATAAGGAGCATATCTGGGAAATAGTTGTCCATTGCCACATAATTATGCATATGGAATGGTATATTTTTCCAGTTTAATAACAATGATCTATAAATTATGGTTTACAACACTCAGACCAACAATGGACATGTCTATAACCTGTCAGCAAAGATCACACAGGGCAGGTTTCCTCTAGGATGGCAAAGAGATGTTAAAAAACACTCCTCATAATCAAGCTAAGAGGATGGTCAAATGAGAATCATTAATAACAGATTAATCATTTTGCTGAGATTATTATTAGGGCTGCTTGATGAAAATTTTCCATGAAAACTGATTTTGATAGAAAATTGGGTTTTTAACCAACTACATTTTTTCACAATAAAGGTCCGCTTTGTGAAGAAAATTTTGATTTTTTTTTAAACAAAATGAATGTCCAAAAATTTAAAAGCTTTCGGTTTTCAGTTTTCATCTGAAAACCAAAATATTTCAGCTGAAAATTTTCCATTTGGATATGTGGCTATAGTGTCTCATGGGAGTTGAGTCTGACTGCCTCATGTTCCTACTTGCTTTTATGGGCTGGGCTTCTGTACCTCAAAGTAGCACCCTGGAGCCCCCATATTCACCATGGCGATGTTACTATGCCATATTTTGTACAAAATATCATAGTCTTGATCTGTTGAACAATAATATCCTGTTGGACTGTATGTACTATCACTGTATGTGAAGTTATGAAGAATTACTATGTGTTACTGAAATATGTTGCGAGGTTGGGAACACCCACAACCAGTCTTTCAGTTACAACAAAACTGTAGCAATCAATAGCCAGGCAGCGTTAATGGCTCATCAACACACAATCCACTATCCTAAAGTCTTCTTGGAGAAAGCACATGGGCAATGGAGACTGCCTGACCAATGGGGGCTGCCTTGGGTGATCAGATCACTGACAGGAAATATCGGTACGCGGAGGGGCGGGGGTATCGGGACACCGGGGGGGGGGGGGGCAAAAAAAAAAAAAAAAAAGCTGTTTTGCAGGTGCTGGGGGAATTAGCAGGCCCCGGCCGTGCCATGGCCGCTGCCCCATCCTCCCCAGGGCCCCGGGCACATGCGGCACGTCCCGCCACCCCGCGGGGAAGGAGCCGCTGGAGTGAGATGCGTGGGGTTCCGGACCCCAGCAGCGGCGGGGGAGAGCGGCTTAGGACCACGCAAGTGGGCACAAAGTTTATCGGCTGGGGGGGACCCCGGCCGGCTCCTCACCCTGCCCTGTAGGGGGTAGCATCCCCGACCCGCGCCAGCATGTGTCGCCGGCTGCCGCAGGCCAGGTAAGGAGCCGAGTCCCTCCCTCCCCCCTCGCCCTGGCTCCTCAGCTGAGCGGCATTCCCCCTCCCTCCAGGGTTGCAGCTGGAATGCCGGCGCAAGCCTGGAGGGAGGGGGTGGTGGCCGGCTTCCAGTTCCTGGAGCTGGTGAGTACAGGCACCGGGCGGGCAAAGGGGGCTGGCAAGGGGGCTGCTCCCCCAGGAGGGTGACGGGGGGGGGGAGGCTCAGCTGAGGAGCCAGGACGAGGGGGGAGGGGGCAACTTAGCTCCTTACCTGGCCTGCGGTGGTCGGCGCAACATGCTGGCACGGGGCGGGGACGCTACCCCCCTACAGGGGCGAGAAACCGGCTGGGTTCCACTCCAAGCCGATAAACTTTACATGGCCACTTGTGTGGCCCCGAGCCGCTCTCCCTCGCTGCTGCCAGGGTCCGGAGCCCCCATGTCTACCTCCTGGGGGAGCAGTCCTCTTGCCAGCCCCCCTTGCCTGCCTGGTGCCCTTACTCACCAGCTCCAGGAACTGGAAGCCGGCCACCACGCCCTCCTTTCAGGCTTGCCCCGCCACTACAGCAGCAAGCCTTGGAGGGAGGAGGAATGCCACATGCTTGGGGAAGAGGCGGGGCCAGGGCGGGGATTTGGAGAGGGAGCCAATGGAGGAAGGAGGGGGCGGAGTCGGGGGGGGGGCGAGAGCCCTTCTGGGAGGGCAAAATTGCTTGTTTGTCCAGTGTCCTGACCGCACATCGGTCGGGACGCGGGACAAACAAGCAAAAATCGGGACAGTCCCAATAAAATCGGGACGTCTGGTCACCCTAGGGCTGCCTAACCCCCCACATAGAATTATAGGACTGGAAGGGACCTCGAGAGGTCATCTAGCCCAGTGGTTCTCAAAGCCAGTCTGCTGCTTGTTCAGGGAAAGCCCCTGGCAGGCCGGGCCGGTTTGTTTACCTGCTGCGTCCGCAGGTTCAGCCAATCACAGCTCCCACTGGCCGCAGTTCTCCGATCCAGGCCAATGGGGGCTGCGGGAAGTGGCGCGGACCAAGGGATGTGCTGACCGCCGCCCCCATTGGCCTGGAGCGGCGAACTGTGGCCAGTGGGAGTTGCGATTGGCCGAACCTGCGGACGCGGCAGATAAACAAACCGGCCCGGCCCGCCAGGGGCTTTCCCTGAACAAGCAGCGGACCAGCTTTGAGAACCACTGATCTAGTCCAGTCCCCTGGATCACATCAAAGATCTTTCCAGCAAGCTGGAAGAAAATATAAGCGAGAGACAGTGGCATCATCACTTGGCCTCTCTCCAGCCCAGCCCCTGACTCAACACCTGGAGGAATATCTGGAGGACAAAGACTTTGAACTGGAAGGTAGTCCCGGTCTGTGTATTGAGGGTCTGTAACCTGCTTGTACCATCTGTCAGGGTAAGACACTGCTTGATTCAAATTGTGTTTAGTCTGTAGAACTTAGGCTGCACATTTATTATTTCTTACGTAACCAACTTTGATCTCTACGCTTGCTACTTATAATAACTTAAAATCCATCTTTCTGTAGTTAATAAACCTATTTTACCTAAAACAGTGTGTTTTGGCTGAAGTGCTTGGGAAATCTCAGCTTAGTTTACAAAGGCTAGTGTTTGTGCACTCCACATTGAGGGAATGGAGAACTGAATAATGAACTTACACTGGCCAGGCTTCTGACCAGTGCAAGACAGTACAGTTCTGAGGTAAAAGACTGGGGAGCTGGGGGGAATTGGCTGGAGTCTCTCTATTGTTGGTTCATGAGTGGCTAGGAGAGCATTCATGTAACTCAGTTGAGTGTGTCCCTGCCCATGGATAGCTCTGTAAGTGCAGTATCTGCCAGAGGTATATAACTTGACATCAGCATCACAGTGTGAGGACCAGCCCACGCTGGTTGGTGGGACGGAGGGCTCAGCTTTCTCACAGTGCAGGTTGCACCCCGGGGACTCCTTCAGAGCTTCTCAACCAGACTTTATCTCCCACAATACAGGATGGTCATGGAACTCCCATGACACACCACTTACTCTCACCAATGATGCATTGTGTACCCTATGGAGAATAATGGGAGCACGGAGCACCCAAGTTACAACTCCCATGAGGCAGCATGTCATTATTTCAAAATCAAAATATTTCAGTTTTCATTTTTTTTGCTGAAAAGCCAATTGTCTGTGAGGGGGGGAAAAAAGCATTTTCTGACCAGTTCTAATTACTATACAACATCTTCTGTGAACAATTATCACGTCTTGATACTTCCATTTCAATGACATTGTCCTTCTTTTAAAATAATATGTCTTCTAGCTACTGTTTTCTATATAATCATATTTTATAGAATATATTTTCTTAATTAAAGTACAGGAATGTAGGAAATAAGGCACTACTTCACTGGAAGTACACACTGTGGAGTATGAATTGAAACCTCCAACAATTCAGTAGCATGCATGGCAGAGGAGTGTTTCTTAAAAGAAATTAGAGTAGAGTGGAGTTACACCATCAGGGAATCTGGCCCAACATGTGAATTTAGTGTCCATAAAAGACTGAATTCCTTGGAGAATGAAGTCTTCTGTCCTCCACTGCAAAGGAACAATACTAAGACTGGCAGCTGTGCAAAGTTCCCTGTACTGCCGCACTCATGTTCCTTACTCTGATCAGTTCATTCAGAAGGTGCATGCTGCAGTAGAGAAGACACTGAACCGGATCTATTCCAAATTCTTCCATTGACTCACTATGTGACCGAAGGCAAGTCGCTTAACCTCACTGTGCCTCAGTTTGCTATCTGCACAATGCAGATAATTGTTTGCAGTGATGGTCTCAAGATATCAGAGACAGAAGTTGGGTGAGGTAATACCTTTAATTGGATCAACTTTTACTGGTGAAAGAGACAAGCTCGGTGTAGCTCAAAAACTTGTCTTTCACTAACAGAAGTTGGTCCAATAAAAGATATCACCTCACCTATCTTTCCCTTCAGATGCAGATAATGATACTTAAGCACTGTTGTGCTTTTTGATCTATGGATGAAAAGTGCTATGCAGGTGCTAGATATGATTATTTTTGTGGAACTGTATATTCAGTTGAAAATAACCGATTCCACCAATCACTGACCGTTTTTACTAATAAGCCTTAAATCCAAAAACCTTAAAAGGAAAAATGTCAACTTACAATTTACTTTTTATGTGAAAACCTCTGTGTTTCAACTTCTTTGTCCTGAGGAAAGCTACATTATATGAGTGATCTTATGTAGTAGTTTTAACCTTTTCTCAATAGATCAATAACTCCCAGTCCCTAAAATCAATTTAGAGATTATTTACTCTAATGAAGCAACCTATAAAACTTGTTGGGGTGTCTTTACAGTCAAATTGTTATCGAGTATCACCGCTGCAATTATCAGCTGCCATCACTGCTATCTGTTGAAATATGCACAAGATTGAACAGTCTCTATTATAAAAGTGCTGAAGTGAACAAAGACAGATTATATAGTTACTAGGGGTTTGGAATATTAATTAAACATCAGGACTTTCAAATTAGAATCCCAGATGTTTGATCATTATGATAATCCACTGTTAACTGCATCCCCTTAAAGGCCTCAAAAACATTCCACTAATCCTCCAGTGATGAAAGGTTGAAGACCCTTAGGCTATAGAGCACTGAGCTCCTATGCCATCAATTATACAAGACATGGCCCTTTTAGCAAAATAGAGTCATTCATGTAGTGGGCCTTCTGTTAAGGAAGCTCTTGAACAATTGTCTAAGTAGGTTGTGTGTAAACACTTTCCTTACCAACAGGGGTCCTTTGCAAGATAAAGCACTTTGCTTTCCACACAAGCTGTTTACTCTGAATCAATATTCTAGAGAGTTAGTAACTATCTCTTCACAATGGGGCAGCGCAAGCAGCCCTGACTACGGATAGATCTTCATGCAAGCTGCCCATGACAACACCACCACCCGCTGGGCCTGGATCCCCTGCTCTGTTCTGCCCAGCCCAGGTACGCAAGGGACACTATCAGCCCCAAAACCTGGGCAGAGTTGCATCCCAGCAAGTGCTATAGTTTTCAAGATAACGTATCAGCCTGGTAGAGGGCAAGAGTTCAACTCCTACTCAGGAATTTTTAATTTCCTTCCTTTTTTAAAATTTAATTTAATTTGTACCTGTTTGTTATTATTTTTAAGAGAGGCCATTCCTCCCAAGCCCATGGAACTGAGTTGGCAGTGTGGAAAGCAGTGTCCTGTGTGTGCAGTCTATAGGCAGGAGTGCAGATGACCCTTTTCAGCAGCAGACGTGCTACTGTCACAGTCAACTTGGGAAGCACGTATGAAGATCTCTGCTAACAGCAGGAATGGCTGCTAGCACAGATCTTCCATGATAATAGATATAGTCTTCTTACATCCAGCTCTTTATGGTTTCTAATAAATTATCCAGCTGAGAAGGACAGTGGCAATGGAACACCCCTGTTGCCTGCTAGTGATTTACTGACAGTATTTCCTTCCTCACTACATGCTAAAGTTAATATATGGATGAGACTCAACTTCAGTAGTAAACCCAGAGCAACCTCAGAACTTTACAAGAAGCAACAGAGATAGAGACAGCAGAATAAGATCTAAAAGTGCCATAGATCACACCACAAACAGCAGAAGTTTGAAGAATGCAGGTAGACCTTTAACTAGGCCGAGGTTGAGGTAAAATAAGACGCGTCTGAATAGTCACCTAAAGCTCAAGTCAAACTTGTGTGGAGTCTGAAAGGAATTTAGTTAACTTTTTTTTTCTTTTTTCCCCACACAACTGTCCTTCTGGATTCCAGACAAGTACAATGGGCCCAACCCAACTCACACTGAAGTCAACAGACAAACTTACATTCACTCCAATGGGGCTCGTCTGGGGCCTAAATGAGTAGCATCAAAGCACTATTTTATGATACTATAACTGCTTGTGACATTTGCAGCCCAACCAGAAGCAGAAAATATTGGAAGAATGAATGACATGTGGTAGATGTTGGTTACATCTCTTAATGCCCTACTGGAATGTGCTTAGATACTACAGTGAGGAAAGCAATATAATAACCTGTGTAAAGCAGAAGTCTCACAAGAAAGCTAGTTCTTGCAAGATTTTTGAGTCTGGTTTTGGAGGCCCAAGAGCACCATGTAAGTTGACTTGGTTCTTTTCTTTGGTGCCTGAGATGGGGTGTGCACCCCACATCAGCCCTGGTAAGGAAAATGAGGGTTTGAGAGGCCAGTTAGGTCACCTGACATCACAGGAGAGAAGAAGGGCCAGGGCCAACGGATAATGAAGCCCGGTTGGGAAAGCACTACAAAACCAGGAGGCTGAAAGCAGAATGGGATTACAGGGACAGTTACAGTGAAGCCTTCAGGAACAAGGAGGAAGTCCAGGGGAAGAGTAAGTCCTGGGATATTGTCCAGGAATAGCCCAAGGAGGGGCTGAATATTGTCCAGAGAAGGTGTCTGGACAGTGGTCCTGTAGGACTTCATAATCCCAGAAGGGGTGGACTAAACAGTGACCTGGCCAGAGGGCCAAGTTACCAGAAGAAAGATCATCACAGAGTGAGCAATGAGCAGCAAGAGGGATGCACCAATGATGCAAAGGATTCCCAAACCTAAATGCAAGGAGAAGCACTAGCGGTAAGTGGTAACCCCCTTGCAGTAACTTTCACTTGTGTACCAGAATTTAAGCTTCCATTTTAAAAACATTAAGTCCCCAACCCTTACGGCTGTGAAGATAACCCTGAGCAGTGCAAAGGATTTGGACTATAAAGCAAAATCTGGTCAATGGTCTTTAAACACCTTTTCTCTCCTCTAAAGAGAAAGAAAATAGAGCCTTTAAACTGTCTGCAAGCAAAATAGCGCCAACTCCTCCCCCCGAATATGCTGAAGATATTAGCACTGCCTCTGCGAGGAGCCAAACCTCTCCAATAAAGCCATTACATGCTCATTTCCCATTCCCCTTGCTGCTAGCTTGCACTTCCTTTTTATGTGGCTCCAGGCTGGAGACTCAGGTTCTAGCTGTTTTGCAGTTCTGCTGGGTAACCCTTGCCTCTTTCTGTATAGAACCCCAAGGTTATCTAACCCAGATACCCTCTTGCCCTTTCCAAGATGCAGATGGATACTATAGCCTGTCACAACAGCTACCAATCCTCATCATGGAATCAAGTATATCATGTTCAATCATCTAACATGTATCCACTTTGTGCCTACCAATACACAACATGAGACTCAGCGGACCCATATGTTTTCTACAAATGTTACAGTGAAACTCCAGTACACATTTCAATAGACTAAGCACTCTATTGAGATGACATTTGCAGGGTGTTTATTCATAGTAGTAGTTAGTAAATATCATGAGTCATTTCAGTTTACTTAAATTCCCTGTAAACTTGGCTTAAGGACCATGCATGCTAAACTGTCAATTTCTGTTCAGAAGGATTAAAGTGCATGATAGCACAGATGGTGTTCAGCTGAGAGGTTTCGATTTCAGCCTATCCGAAGAAGTAGTGACATGTAAGCATGTAATTGTTCAAAGCAGAGGTAGAAGCCACAAAAAGAGTATTCAGAGGCTTGGTTACAAATACTAAGGGCTTTTATGACTTCAGTGTTGTGGCACAAGTACTGTTTCAATACGACATTCCTCCTATATAGGGCACCTTTAATATTTATCTACTACAATTCTTAGATAGTGAACTACACCTCTGTGCAGAAGGCCAGCATAAGATATATAGACCATTAAATTCCCATTTAAACAGTTCAGGCCTTAAAAAGGCCTTGTGCTGCCACTCTGCACAGAGGAATTCCAGCCAGAAACAGTAATAGGTATACTCCAAAATATGTTAAATCTAAGCCCATATACATGTTTACTGAGTATGACTCATTCATTCATAGTTTGTAATATTCTTTCTTAATTTTATTTTTAAAAAGGTGAACAGAGACAATGACTGCAACACTCAAACATAATAACTGATTTAATAGCTCTGTAATGCAATCTAATTCCAAATATGCTTAGCAAAACAAGTAAGCAAGAAAACCAAACTTCCAACCCTCAGACAGGACGAAAGATTACAAAAACAGGGCACAATACCTTATCAACTGGGGAGACCATGCTATATATTAAACATCAGATTATCAAACAGACAACAACCATAACCACCTCAGCATGAAACTGAGTAGTGAATGATGACCCCAAACACAGCATAATGAGGATTCTGCATACAGTTCAACTGAAAGAAACCAAATCTATTCATAAATCTGTTTAGCCTTTTACATATGACTTCTGCATATCTAGCTATTTTTAATGAACTGTTACTCCAGTGATTTATAATGAAGAGGCTTTTTTCTATGATCAGAATAACCTTGCAGCAGAGTGGCTCTAAGGAGCGTAGCTTATTGTAGTGACAAGCTGTACTAGGAAGGTACTATAGCCCAAATACATTATGTCTGATTCAAATTCCACCTTGAGCTCATCTGTCAAAACAGCATTTATTCCGGAGAAGGCAACTAATCAAAACTGAAGAACCATTGGCTAATCCTATAACTGAGTGACTTATTTTTTTACACTTTCAGCAGACAGCTAAACGGTCATTTTTCAACCTTGTTGGGGTCTGGTGCATTCTGTGACTGCCCAGATGTTTAGATCCATAGATCCACTTAAATGATTTTTAGAGTGGTATCCCAAGTAGACTGAAATACTACATTTTGCTTCCCACAACAAACAAAGCCACTTTTAATCCTGCATCTTAACTTCTAAGTTTCTTAAGATTTATAGCCTGATCCTCCATTACTTTGAGCACAAAGCTTCCATTAACATTGTGGCCCTGTTGAATATAACCACATCATTGTAACAATTTGCAATAAAAATTTTTGGACAATGGAGTACCAAGGTACGCAGCACATTTCCTATACTGCAGCTTATAAAAGTCTTCCCAATTCATATTTAATCTTGCCATGGCAGTCACAGACTACTTTGCACCTGTGATTTTGGCTAATACAGTATGTATTCAAAGTGGACAGCAGTCTGAACGTTATAATTGAATGTAGGACATTGCATAATTTCCCCTCCCCCTCAGCCCTTTTCTAAATGGCACCTTCTGAAGAAGTGGCTGTTGAAGCACAGTGCTTTACTATGGAGTGTCTGGCATTTCTTCTCCTCCCCCGCTCACACAAATCTATTTGTGTTTCACAGGACAAAACAAACAAACAGGATTAGTATTGCACAGAAAGAATTGCAAACATATGTAATAAGCTGAAAAGCAAAGCCACCAGTGCAAACATTATAAATAAGAAATATGCACGTAAGACAACCAGATGCATTTTTAAAGATCAATAGAGGGTTTGAAAGATAAAATGAACATGTGCTGTAGGTAGAGGAGGGTTTCGGGAATAACTTAGAGGCTATTCCCCAGGGGTTTATCATACCTTGCACAGCTAACTCTTTCCATCTTTCTTTGTTTTCTTGAATGATCTGCACCAAGTTGTCCTTAAAGCTTGATAGGTCTACCGTTGCTAAAGAATTGTCTGTGGAAGTCCCTCCAGCACTTGTAGTACTTTTAACACTGGGTCTTCTTTGTACATCAGCATTGCTTACTGCTCCCAAGCTATGCTGGCTAGAGAAATAAGAAAACTCTACATTATGAAAAGAGTTGAGGGTCTCCATGACATAAAAATAGCTCGTTCACATTGATTCCTTAGGATCTATATGTAAATCACTAACTAGAAAACTGGCCTTAGTCAAGGAAAGTATAAGACACATTTCCTTATGAAACAAGCTGTTTCCAGTGAACAATTCTTAATGCAACATTTTTAGGAAATTACTACGAAAACGGAGCAGTGCTCCAACCTCCTGGCTAAGTACTTCGAAGAATTTTAACATACCAAGTTTGGTAGCACCTTTCTCTTCAACCCTTTGAAATGAGTGGGGCTGTTCTGGAGAGACATCTGTTGCTGATCCATGCCGGAAAAGCAATACATGACAGAGCAAATTCTGCTTTCAGATGCATGTGGTTGGCTCCAATTGCGAACATACCACAGGAGCTCTGTGCATGTTATCTAAAGGCAGGATTTGGTTCATTACCTTCAACCCCACTGCTTCAAAACACCAGTAAAGCAGGACTAAGTGTTAAGAAATGAGTTGAAATATTAACATCAAAATTTGGCATTATCTGCCACGCAACAGTTAGTGCATCAGGTCAGAGAGTGTGTGTGTGTACATGTGAGAAATTGATATATTCAAAATTAATTCTTTTAACACCAAAGGGTGGGGCCTATTTTGTGGCCATGCCCCAACTCATGTCATACCAGTTTTTGTTTTCCACATAATACTGCTTGCCTAATATGATCTCAAAGATTTAGCACAAAAGAGTAAATGCTTGTATGCACATAAATGGGCTCCAATTTTCCCAGCAAAGAAAAAGTACAGTTACAAGTAACATTTCATTGAAAGTATATGTACAGTGTAAGGAACTGCAAATTAGAACTTCCCTGTGCCCCAGAGGTGTTAAATGGAAAGGACATGGTGTATTTCTAATGTTTTTTTCAGTCAACAACTTAAAATGTACTCCATATGTAATGCCGACAGATCCCGGTCGTCGGCGGGTGGGATCGAATCTGGGACCTCTGGTTGCATGAGCCTCTGCATGAGCTAAAAACCAACTGACTGTTAGCTACGGCTGTAGAAAAGACTCATTTTATCTCTCTCTTTAAGTGGTCTCAGTGCCACTAGATGGGACAGAACACCACACTCAGAAGGTGTATGGGCTACACATACATTAGTGGTTTCCAGCTACTGGTATATGTGCATCAATGCTGGTACAGACTTCAGTGTATAATATTCTAGGCTCCCCATTCCTTCTATAGGGCCTTCTTCTGCATCCCTTATTTAAGCAAATCTCCCTTTGCAGTCAGTGGGAGTTTTGTACAAACAAGGCCTGCAGGATCAGGTGCCTAATGTTGAACCTCTGTGCAAGACCCAGTAGAATGCCTCTGCTCACCTCTTATTCAGTTATGCACACTAATGTGAAACTGGGGGTTGAAGCTGCCTGAACTCCAATTGGAGTAAAAGTGAGCAGTTAAATAGTAGGTGACACCACTGATGTCTTAGTCTAGCACAGTTGCCCAAAGTGGTTGGGAACACTGCCCGCAACAGAAATGCACAAAGAATAAGTTCAACCTAAAAAAACAGTTATAGCCACATCATTCTGACACTACCAAATCTAACCAATACACTAAGGAATTATTGCACTGCAGGGTTTTTATAGTGGTATGCTACAGGGAAGGGTTAAATCCACACATTAAAAAGAAAATGTGATAATAGACACTTCCTGGGTTTTGCTTTAAGAAGAAATGGCCCAGTATCTTTTATGATGGAAGAGAACCAGCAAACATTTTCTTTTTGTATGTCCAGAAGAAAATTCAACTTCAAGTCCTTAGAGGTGGATACTTTGTTCTTTATTGTGTTTTTTGCCCTTCCAGGCACATAGTGTCCTTGTCCAGTACAGGAACATAGTAGACAGCTGCAATTACAAGATATTGCCACTAGGTGGTAACACAGTATAACTATTCACATCAGACTTCTGCAAATATGAACAGATTAGAAAATAATTATGCTGCTGTTGCTAATGCTTAGTTACAAAGAAACACAAAGTAAAAGGAGAAAATGTTCAAACCTGGGTGCCCCAAAGGCAGAACTTTCAGACTTTGAAGCTTCCTCTATAAGAGGAATAATAATTTTCTCCATTGAGTCCGTTAGAAGAGAAAACGTGGGCTCTACTATGAAATCAATGAAACCTGAAAAGCAGAACGAGATTAATTCAGGTTGTACACTTTTCTGGGTCTCAAAGCCAACGACTAGTCTCTGTCTTTATTCACAAACTGGCTCCAACTTCAGAAACCACAGATTAGCAAAACTCTAAAGAGAAAGCAAAGGGGTGGCCGTGTTATTCTGGATCTGTAAAAGCAGCAAAGAGTCCTGTGGCACCTTATAGACTAACAGACGTATTGGAGCATGAGCTTTCGTGGAAATTTCCACTACATGCATCCGAAGAAGTGGGTATTCACCCACGAAAGCTCATGCTTCTATACGTCTGTTAGTCTATAAGGTGCCACAGGACTCTTTGCTGCTTCTAAAGAGAAATGTCACCCAATGATATCCATAATGTCTGATCAAGTCAGAAAAAATTGGACTTCTAGGTTTTAATATCAGGATAATATTCTGAATACAAATGCAATCCAGATTCAATATACTTGAGATCGTTTTTCTCTCTCAGTGTAATTTCCGTAGTTATTAGTCTGCTGAGGAAAACAAAAAAACACCTGGAGAGGTACAGAAGTAACTAAATGCTAAAATTTACAGTTTTTCACTCCTGTCTTCACTGAACCCTGTGCATTTCACAATAAGCTTTTCATTGGAGATTGCGATTAATTACTGAATAAAAGGGAAGCCATGACAGAGCCAATGGGCAAGAAGTCAGTCTACCAATGTTACCATTCAGCGCCTCATGCCAATGAGTCAATATTCCAAATTGCTGTTTATTATTCTGTGGAAGTAAAGTGTTATTTCACAGTGTGTAGGAGTGTTCTGTCAAATCAGTGAAGAGAACAAGTAATATCCCTGGGAGACAGCATTCATCCCACAGCTCTAAGATGTCAGCACTGAACAATGTATTTTACATTTTAAAGTGCTCATCAAGGTAGAGAATGACATAGCTAGAGAGAATAGGCATTATCCTCTGCTGAGCACTTAACAGACAAAATTTAGGTAGAACATGAGATTTGCTATGGATTTCACACTCTAACTAATGTGCCACAGCACAAAGGTGAGCAACAGGTATAAACTCAAGTACATTGCCACTTGAGTCTGGCTGGAAATGGAATGGGAGATGTATTAAATTACAAGATAATACTGGAGGATACTGTTCAATTCAAGGATATGACATCTTAACATATAGGGTCTCCCAGTCCCAGGATTATTTGGGGGAGGGGGGGCACGTTGACATTTGTGAAAGGCACTTTTCAAGGCATACTTTCCTCAGCAAACTTTTAGAGTTCATACCTGTTATTGGCCCCATAAAACTTTAAAGTAATTATTTTTATCCCTATTTTACAGATGATGGGGAAAGGCAAGGGCCTGCATTTCACCTTTGAAAAATCAGGCCCTAATTCCCTATCCCAAGGCTACACATTAAGGCTCTTTACTTTGAATGTAAGCTCTTCAGGGAAGATACTATCTTTTCTTTAGGTGTTTATACAATGAGATCATGATCTTTGATTGGGGCCCTTAAGTGGTACTGAAATACAAATGATTATTATCTAATCACAATAGGTCCTAACCAGGCAAACACCTACAGTAACTCCTCACTTAACGTCCTAATTACGTTATTGAAAAATGCAACTTTAAGCAAAACGATGTTAAATGATTCCAATATCCCCATAAAAATTAATGTAAATAGGGGAGCTTAGGTTCCAGAAAATTTTTTTCCTGAGACAAAAGACATTATATACATACACTGTATAAGTTTTAAATAATTTTAAGCAAACAATTTAATACTGCACTCACCAGTGATGATTGTAAAGTTTGGTTGAGGCAGGGGCGTAGCAGCGTTGGGGTGCGGGGGCTTGCCCTGCTCCGCCCACTGGGCGTTCCAGCTGGAGAATGGTGTCGGGGCGCCAGGGCTTGCCCACTCCGCCCACCCAGCATTCCAGCCAGGGAGCGGGTAAGCCCCGGCAGCTCGACCCCGCTCCCCGGCGGGGGGGGGGGGGAAGTCGAGTCAAACAGCGTTATAAGGGAACATTGCAGGACTTTAAAGGAGTATGCCAGGAGCTTGTTTGAAGGGCCTTTTGAAAACAGTGAGTTACTTGTATCCAGCCAGCTTGACTCTATGGGTATAGCTATGCTGCGATAGGGATGGTCTCAGAGCCTGGCCTGAGCCTGAATGTCTACACTGCAATTTTATAGCCCAAGTCAGCTGACCCAGGCCAGCCACAGGGTACATCTCCACTGCAATAATACCTTTGTGACTCTGAGTAGGTGACAACTTCTCCATGCTTTGCGTTACCAAATTCTAAAATGTCTATAGTAATAGCTGGACCCCAAGAGTGCAGATTTCCAGTACCCTGATCTAACCACTAAACATACTGTCCCATATGCTTCATATGCCATGTTGAAAGAGCTTAATGTCCCTTTTGACAACAGCATGTCACTAGTGTAATATGCTCTGATTTCTGTAAGTAAATGTGTAGGAAGAAATGTGTTGTTTATAGTAGTATCTACAGCTTTTTGAAAACATTGTGTGCAGTGTGAGAATGGAGGATGACAACACTACATGCTCCTACATTTATGAGAAAAAGAAAACAGCACTGATCATTACCTATTTGGGACTGAGCCACCATGGTAGATTTGCGGTCACAGAGTGGGGAAAATGGTAGCCCTAAAGCTGCCTCCTTGTCTCCCTGGAAAAAGCAATGTTTCATATTATAAGTATACATATACAAAGGAGAAAGCCTGAACACTGCTCTCTGACCAATTACTTCTACAATTCACTTCTTTTCCTAAATTAAAACAAGCTGTGGGTAAAATAAATCTAATATTGTTTTTTTTAAATGAAAAAGAGAGAAGAAAAGGAAAAGTCAGCATTATAACTTAATTTTAACAATTTGCATTGAAAAGAATATGTTGAAAGCAAAGATCTTGTCAAGACCAAAGCATCTGCCACTGTGACTTAGTATTTGTCAGGGAAGGAAAATAAGAAGCATGTTTTATAAGGAGACCTTCTGCAGCCTCACAGCTTGGACTTGGAGCACCCAGACATCATTCAACTTAACTTCTCTTGAAGAGACAGTGGGGGAGAGAAGGGGAAGCCGACCATTCTGATATTTTCCCAACTATATAACTGCATTTTAGAATACAGGGATCTCCACATCTGCCTGGAAATTCATTGATAAATTTGTAATTGTAGAATTAAGTCCTTTTGCAGGTGCCTTTAAAATATAGACCTTTGATATTCTTATCATTTAGCACTGAATGATAATAAGGAGCGGATGTAAGAAAAACATAGAAAAATAATTTCAATATAACTGCTTAAAAACAGCCTCACAGATAGAAGAATGTGCTTCAATTAGAAATGGAGGGTTTCACCACTTCTTCCCTTAAAGTCCAATTGAATTCCACACCTAAGTGAAGCTATGGATAGATATCTAGAGCTGGAGGAAGAAAGAGAGAAAATATAAAAAAAATCTATCGGTGGCCATACATATATAATGGGCCCAGAGAAAAAGAAAAGAGACAGAGGACCAAATTATGGCTGACCTTGTGCTTTATGCCTGAAATGGGTAGAGTGCCCAGAGACCCCTTCCCTCACCCTGCCCACATAGAAGGTACCCATAATTTGACTATAGGGAACAGAAGAGAGCAGGAGCAGGTAGTATTACCAAAAGGAGCTAATGGTCCCCAGAAGTGAACAACATGAATATAAATGAAGGCGATCCACTGATTTCATCTAGCTGAGGATTTGGTTCCATGGGCTTCTACTGCACTAAAGGTTTTATTAAAAAAAAATTGAGCTAACCAACCTGGCTTTGCTTTCATGGCTTAAGATCAGGGCCGGCACAACCTATTAGGTGACCTAGGCGGTCGCCTAGGGCGCTAGCATTTGGGGGGCGGCATTTTCTTCAGTGGCAACTGTGGTGGCCGGAGCTTCAGCCTCCCCGGTTGTCGTCGGCATTTAAGCAGAGGGAGCTGGGGCAGGGAGGCGCGGGGAGGGCTGCCTGCAGCAAGTAACGGGGGGGGGGGGGCACGCAGGGGAACTCCGCGCCCCAGCTCACCTCTGCTCCGCTCCTCCCCTGAGCACGCCGCCCCGCTCTGCTTCTCTCCCTCCGAGGCTTGCAAGCCTGGGAGGCGTGAGAAGTGGAGCAGCGACGGCGTGCTCGGGAAGGAGGCAGAGCAGAGGTGAGCTGGGGTGGGGAGCTGCCACAGGGTGGGCACCTCAGGGCGGGGGGAGGGGGGCTGGGAGTTGCCGCAGGGCTCGAGGAGCGGGAAGGGCGCAAGGTAGAAGTTTCGCCTAGGGCGCGAAACATCCTTGCACTGGCCCTACTTAAGATGCCTCCAGAACTCCTCATTGGAATTGTGGCCTGAATATCTAACACCAGGAGCATGTTATTACTTACATTAACATTGTTTTTGTTTTTTTTGCCAGGATAAAATAACATTGCATTTGAGAACTCAAAAGTCAGGAAATTCCATGCAAGAGTTAAAATCACAGAACTAAAAATCTAAAAACTTAACTCTCTTGAGCTTATGCCTTAAAATACTTCTTTACTGGGTTATGTATTTTTGACATTTCATACAATATATAATGAAAACTGTAATTTCTTATGCAATTTATATATTGTAAATTGCAGTACATGACACAGCCTTAAGATTTGACATGCTCTTTAATGCTCATGAGCTATAAAAGTTAAGTACGCTAAGTTTGAAGAAAATCAATTAAACGACTTAAAAATTATTATTTGAAAGTTGAAATTTTATTTGTTTGTTTTTAAATAAACTCAAACCTAGAGCAGAATGCTGTCAGGGCTGGGTGGTTGTTTGAGGGACCTCAGCTTTATGTTTCTTTATCATTATGCATTTGAGATGGGTGGGTGTGGTTTGTGTTTGTTTTCTTTAAGTGAAAACAACTTTTTTTATGATAATGTTCTAAGGCTTTGCCCTTGAAATTATTACTGATACGTATTTTAAATCTTAGTGCCAGTTGAATAAAGTTTTCTGTCTAAGATAATGTCCATTTTCCATCTGTGCCCACTTTTAAAACCGCATATTAAAAACTGCTATGTTCTCAGAAACTCTCAGTTTCTGCTGCTTTTGTCTGTGTTGCAGTGTAAGCAGGTAAATGACATTTTTTTAAAATTTAAGTTCCAAAGCCTTGAAATGTCTTTATCATACTTAGTTCTTCTAACATGAACATTGTTTTACTATTTGGAAATTAACCTTTTTGACTGACCAACGTAGTACAGAATGCAACAAACATACAATAAGTAAGTTTCCAATTCCTTGTCAGTCCTAATGTATCAACATCATTATTATCACATATTTTATAAGACAGGTTGGTTAACAGACATCAAGCTGGATGTCAGAGCTCAAGCTCTTCATATTACATTTCAAGTACTGCTTTTATTACATCCATTTAATTTATCAAACCAGTTTCAGTTAAAACAAAGTATTAAGCCTTCACGTGAAACTCAAACTGAATCTTGTTCAGAAACTGTAAGTTTAAGTTTTATTTTATTACTTTTGTTTTTTTTTTATGGCTTTGCACTTTCTGGCTTTGGCCGAGACCAGAACCAGACAAACCAAACTAGTGTGAAATAGCTATTATCATCTAATTCCCAGTCTGGACGGAAAAAGGAAATGAAATTCCAGCACATTTTCTACTTTGCATGGGCTCTGAGTTCAGCTAAATGTTATAACCCGATCCTGCAGTTCTTATACAGGCACCGAAGTCGATGGGTGGGAGTTTGGGCTGTATACAGACTGCAAGTCTAGACACTCCCCGTATTTCTCCCCTTCCCTCCCTCCCCTCTCGACTGCTTGTCTGCAACGTATTTTAGAAGCTTTGGAGATTCATCTCTCACGAACATTAACCAGAACTGTTCATATTAGAGATATGTGCAGCTTATATCCTGTCTCGACTGACCCCTTCCAGGTTAACGTAGGACTACTCCTGTTTGAAAGCCACAAAATACAACATAGCAAAAGGACAATCTAGATGGGCCAGGCAGCCAATATCTATCTTCCCTTATGTGCTTTGTCAAAGATGTAATTACTGAAGGTGCTATGATATTACCTAAATTAGGTTTTGATCAGGTTTTTTTATGGCTCTTTTTGTGACAACATTGCTGCTTCTCTCTGGGCCACTAGGTCCAATTTTAATTTAATCATTGTTGTTTTAAAGCTTTGTCCAGGGCCCAGACTCACAAGGATGGGCGCTATATCCCAAATACAGGGGGATAGTTGCTTTAGTTACTTTGCTGACTCAGGAAGACACTGAAGTATCTATATGCTCAACTTTCTTTTCCATTTGTAAGGATATATTTTAATTTAAAATAATTATGGTGCTCTAAAATAAAAACTATTCAAATGCTGTACAGAACAGTGGGGAAATGCCTCTTACCCCTTTGGTGATCACCTTATGCCCACCCCACTAAAAGCTACCCATTTAAAAGCAAGTTAATTTCAATGTTAATCTCTTCCTAAGAAGTGTCTAGAATATTCTACCAAGTGCTATTTCTCCCATAGTGCTTTAATACTGAGGGCATAGCATAGTTGCATAGACTAAAATTGAGCATTAGGAAAATATAGGAGACAGCAAAATGCATTTTTCTAAAATGTCCCCACCAGGGCCGGCTCTAGGGTTTTTGCCGCCCCAAGCAGCCAAAAAAAAAAAGCCGTGATCGCGATCTGCGGCACTTCCGCCTCCATTCTACTGCTGCCACTTCATTCTTCAGCGGCAATTCGGCGGCAGGTCCTTCCCGCTGAGAGGGACTGAAGGACCCGCCGCCGAAGAGCCGGACGTGCTGGCCCTTTCCATGTGCCACCCCAAGCACCAGCTTGCCACGCTGGTGCCCGGAGCCGGCCCTGGTCCCCACTATTAAATTACCTATTTTTCCCATTCTACTATTGCTTCTTTTGTTACCATTTTAAGGGCCCATATCAAAATGATGCTCAATATTGAGATAAATAAAAAGGAGGGGTTAGAATATATTTTTCTCTTATTTCAAGCAATTTCTAAATCCTGAACACAACAGAAAGCAAAAATCACTCACTCAAAGTTAATTGGTAAAGTGATCACAGGTGGTCTTTTTATCGAGACAAACCCAGTTTTTCACATGATGTCCTAGGATCCTAGACAATTCTTGAAAGACACCTGAAATGTCCTGTTTTTTTCATTTCACCACTTGAAATGTTTGCTTTTCCCCCCTAACTACACAATGTTTGCTCAGTGGTATTGCTAGACAGTAGAATTTGCTCTGCGTTTGCAAGCAAGGAGTGTTTGGAGTGACTAGAAAGGTAGAAACAAAGTAAACATTGTCAAAGCCTTTCCTCTTTACTTAAAATTAGCATTAATTGCACTTGCTCAGTGATTCAAGATAAACTCATTGTTTGTTACTAGAAAAAATTCTCCACTCTGTGAAATAAACATGTTGCTATTGAATCAGAAGTTGGCAATAGTACACCACACATTTTTTAAAAAGTGCATTTTGTCTTTTGTACGACTATTTCACCACCACAAAAAATACTGCCACATTGCTGTTTCACTGTGTTTGATTCCAAAATTATGGCCACATTATCAATAGAAAGACTCCCATTGACTTGAGTGGTCTCCAGATCAGGCCCACATTGGGCATGAAAGGAAAATTCCATCATCCCTATGTGGGATATGCACTAGCTCACAACAAGGGAGAAAGGGAAGACTTATGTAATATGATATGGATACAACATTCATCTGCCTTCTTTGCTGAACACACATCCTTCACATATCCAGGTACTCCCTCCTACCCAATGCCTCTTTTTAGTTCAGAGTGTATACAGATCTCTGTCTAAAGAATGAAATCAGCTTGACAAATTATAATACTTTTAGAGAAGAAAAAAAGCTAAAGCTTTGGAGCCTGCCATCAGCTGAAATTGATATTAACCAACATCCTATTCATCTTACTCACATGAGTAGTTGTACTGAAGACAGTGGGACTACTTCTGAGAGTAAGGCAAGCACGATTCTGATCACTCTACTAAACGATAACTGACAGTATTCTCGCAGGTGGAATTATAAAATATCTAACAGTGTAACTAATACTTTAACTATGTTAACAGATTTTGAAAATGGCACCTGTCGAAAAAATTCTTCCATCAGTGCCGTTGTCCACCGGTAGTGCAGTTCCCAAGATTTTGCTGGATGGCTTATGTCTGCTGCATGTAGAATCAAAGACATGGCTTTGGCTTTGTCTATCCTGTCAAATCAAGGACATGCTCCAATTATCTCAGAACAAAAGCAACTATTTAAAGTCTTTTCTTGTGCATGAACTCATTTAAAACTTCTAAAGAACAGAATGGAAAATAACCTACCCCTCTGTCTGCTGCAGAGTATGTCGCATTGTTTTAATTTGCTGGAAATGTCCTGACATATCTGTTGACAAGACCATCTCAATGACCAGGCTACGCAGTTCCCTAAAAGCAATCAAAAGCAAAGTTACTAATTACAATTCATTTATTCTGTTTACGGAACATTTGCTTGAGAAGCACTGGTTAATTCATATCTTTCTAAACAAAAATGAACACTTTTTTTAATTAAAAAAAGCACTTCAAGACATGATTAGCAACTGGAACCTTATGTCCCTAAGGGGATTCTGTGGCAGCAGCATACTTCACAAAATCAGCTCTGCAATTATTATTTCAGAGTCGTGCTGTTTTGTGATTCCTCTTTTCTAGTGCATAAACTATAATTAAGTGCAATCCTGGCTATAACTCTTCTGCTTATTTCACCCCAGTACTAGGATCATCACATTCAGAAAGAGGTGGGACCAATTAGACCGTTGGGTCCACTACAACAGCAGGAGGATATAAACTTCCAACTTAGTGTACAGCAGATACAACACTAATATTAGCTGCTAGAAGGTTCAGGAGCCATTTACGAGACCAAGAAGTGTCAAGTCTAAAATGTTCCTCTTTATTCTTTTCCACTTTTTCAAGTTTGGTCAGAACAGCACCAGTGTCCAATACCCCATGAGCTTAACACTATGGACCAAAGTGGTACAAATTAGAACAGCTCTACATTTTATCTACAGCTTGTACATATTTCTTTCAAAGACAAAGGTTTGTCTGTCAACCTTCTATTCAATAAACACACAAATATATGCATATATAGTATAAATCATTAACTCCCATCACTAGCAATTGCTGATTTGGTAACAAGTGCTTCTTCATTCACTGACTTATTGACATGCTCTATACATACTCCATTAGGGTGAAAGGGAGCTGCAGGTAGGTAGGAGGATGTAGGGGAGAATACATAACCTTAAATGTGTGTTTATGAAGCATGCAACCTTATGCATACTTCTGTGATCTTAAAATTCTTTCTTCCGTAATACTGAGACCTTGGACTCTACTGCTAGTCACTGATAATGCAGCTTATGAAGGGCCCAGTATCAGACCTTTCAGTGGGAACTCACTGTTGAAAAACAGCAGCGTCAATTAGATCAAAGACATGTAGGAGATGGTATGACACTACACCCCATATTTATCATGGGGGTACAATTATGATATGATTATGATGTAATAAGTGGGAAATTATGATTTGCTGAATATGATTATCCTATTTGTATCCATGTATCCTTTTTGGATCTGAAGTTATGAATATTGACTATGTATCTGAGTTTCAAATGTGGTTACACCTGTCACCTGTGGTGACATCCATTACGCAAAATGCTTTCTGCTTAGACAGCTGGTGGGGAAGGGCCTATTCAGGGTAATGGGCCATTAGGAAAAACAATAGGCCTTAGGACAGGGGTTCCCAAGCTTGGTTTGCGGCTTGTTCAGGGTAAGCCCTGGGTGGGCCGCGATACGCTTTGTTTACCTGAACGTCCACAGGTACGGCTGCTCGCAGCTCCCGGTGCCCGCGGTTCGCTGTTCCCGGCCAATGGGAGCTGTGGGAAGTGGCGCGCGTGGGGCCATTGCTTTCCGCAGATTCCATTGGCCGGGAATGGCGAACTGCAGCCACTGGGAGCTGTGAGCAGCCGTATCAGGTAAACAAAGCGTCTCGCGGCCTGCCAGGGGCTCACCCTGAACAAGCCGCAAACCAAGTTTGGGAACCCCTGCCTTACGAGAAGCTTATCTCCCACCTGGTGAGCCTTCCTGAGATCGCTCCAGACAGCCTGTAAATAATGGCTACTATGACTCAGCAGGGCATGCAAGGGTATGTGACCAGACCACATAACACTGATCTCCATTTTGGGTACCTGTCTTTTTCCACAAACTGGGCTGGGAACTGTTTTTTGGAACAAAGGGTTCCCAACATAGGCAGGGAGTGACATCATCTGTTGTTCTTCACTCCCCCACAACTCAACACCTGGAGAAGCTCTGAAAGCAAAGGACTTGGAATGGGGGTGGGGATACCAAGTTGCAAAGCAAGTGCAGCTTGTGCCTTGAGAATCTGCAAGCCTGCTTGTATCATCAGTCAGGGTGAGAAATTGCTAATTCATATCCAATCTTTCTAGTATTATTAGGCTTAGTTTGCAGTTTTGTTTATTTACTAGGTAATCTGCTTTGATCTGTTTGCTATCACTTAAAATTTGTCTTTTTGTAGTTAATAAACTTTGTTTTAATCTAAACCAGTGTGCCTTTGAACTGAAGTGTCTGGGGAAAATCTCAGCTTGGTTTAACACAAGTGTACTGTGCATATTCCTCTCCACATTGAGGGAGAGGAGAACTGAGTAATAAATTCGTACTGGTCGGGGTTTTGACCAGGGCAGGATGGCACAGCTCTGGGATCCTAGACTGGGAAGCTGGGGGTTATCTTGGCTGTAGCCTCTCTATTGTTGGTTCATGCAGCGGTTGGCCAAAGCCTGCACGCAACTGCAGTTGGGTGTGTTCCTCCCTGTGTGAATGCTGGTGGGAGTGTAGGACCGGGAGCGGTCTATAGCCAGTTACAGCAGCACAGTTGGGAGGGCTCTCAGTTACTACAGAGAATTCTTTCCCAGGTGTCTGCCTGGTGGGTCTTTCCAACATGCTCAGGGTCTAACTCATCGCCATACGTGTGGTTGGGAAGAAATTTTCCCCAGGTGAGATTGGCAGAGACCCTGTGGGTTGGATTTTTTTTTACCTTCTTCTGCAGCATGGGGCACAGGTTACTTGCAGGTTTCAACTACTGTAAATGGTGGATTCCCTGTATCTTGAAGTCTTTAAACCATGATTTGAGGACTTGAGTAACTCAGCCAGCAGTTAGGAGTCTATTACAGGAGTGGGTAGGTGAGGTTCTGTGGCCTGCAATGTGGAAGAGGTCAGACTAGATGATGATGGCCCCTTGTGACCTTAAAGTCTGAGTCTGTGAGTAAAATGTGGTATTCAGGGGGTTCTAGAACAAACCTTGTTAAACATTAGTGTGAAATTCTATGTTTATGCTTTTAAGATATGAGTTAATTACAATTCTGTTTAGAGGAGATGTGATGGTTTATTAAAAGTTTTGAGACTGAGCTCCCTCAACAGTAGGTTTAAGCTGGTGTCACTCATTAATTTCAATGGATTTACTACTGATTTGCACTGGTGTAACTGAGTGGAGATTCAGGCATTCCCTTTGTTATTCAAATAATGATGTGCAACCATGGCAACCTTGCCTGACCTTGTGATATGACACTAATTAACCTGCATCCCAACTGTTCCTCCTGCACATTGCTTTGAACTTGTACCCTTCAAATGAAGCAAGTCAATTTTTGTAAGAAACAGGCAGAAGTTGCATGGAAACTGAGGGGTTTATATTAGTTACACTCTACTGTTTTGGGGGGAAATAGGAAAGAAAAAAAACCTAACACAAACCTGAAACAAACTTCTACTCCCTGTTTCTACAGATTTTTCTTTCCTTTGAACTTGCAATTCTTGAGATCACTTTTAAGAGTAATCCCTGAGCCCCCGCTCAGCAAGAGGCCCTATCCCCTGCTCGTCCTCTTTCCCTCAAGGCTTGTCCCTGGCCAGACTGGAAGCCTGAGCTAGGCCATGGTAAGGGCTGCCCAGGGGGTCTGGACCACTGTGGGGAGCCCCAGACCCTCCCCTTGCCTTGGGTGGCACATCCAAGGAGGTGGGTATACAGGCTGGAGGTTGCTCTCGGGCACCCCAGCCCCCTGCCCAGGGCAGGTGGAAGGGCCAGGGCTCCCTGGGTGGTTCTTACCACAGCCTGGCTCTGGCTTCCAGCCAGGCCAGGGGGCGAGGCCTTGTGGGGAAGAGGAGGACCAGGGGGTGGAGGATTGAGGGAAGAGGAGGGGCAAGAGGTGAGGCCATGGAGGGGGTGGGGTTCCTGCATGTGTCCTGTGTTTGCTTTTTGAAAAGGTGGTCACCCTATCCGACACCCAGAGGTTGCAGGACAAGATGTCTACCACCACTACTGCCAGCAAAGACCACAGGGCACCCATTTGCCAGCACTGCTGCTGCTGTGTGAGCCACTTAGAAGAGTACCCCTGTACTGCTGGGGAGCTGGAAGCATGGCGGATCAAAGGATAATGGCTAGTGTGGAAAGGGAGACCAAATTCTGCTCACAATAATACCTGCACAATCCAATTGTCTTCGAGGAGTTGCATGATGTGAGAGCACAATTTAGTCCACCATGTACATAAAGCTGCAGTGCTGGCCCAGACAGAAGCCTCTCTGTGTAACATCTTCTTAATTTGCATGTATTCATTTATTTCCTCTTTGAAAGGAGGGTGAAAGGATTGCTGGATTGTTTGGGGAGGGGAGGTAGGTAAGGGAGAAGAGTATGGAAAGAATGGATTTTGTGTGTGGGGGGGTGAGGTTTGGTTGAGGGAAAGAGCGAGGAATGACTATACTACTTGGGGAATGTCACATGTATTAACCTCTGACAAAGCCCTTGTTACAATGTTGGCAGCACTTCACTGATTCAGACCCAAACCTTGTGTTTAAAGTTAATTGAGGCCGACAATTTATTAGCACATTCTCCCTGATGTTAAGAGGTAGAAAAAATGGTAATGCAAAAAAAAAAAAAAAAATCTCAATCACTTGTCTTTATCTTGATGAAATAATTAGCAAAGCCATAGTTTAACCAGGCATGGGCATTAAAAAAAATCAGTACAACTGAAGAAAACAGGTCTGACAGTACTTAAGAAATGAATCAGACAGGAAGTGTGTTGAAAAAGTCGAACAAATTATCATTTCAATTTACTGCCAATTTGCTTTATTGTAAGCTTCAAAGCTATTTTAATGGCATGAATTTCAATAAAGAGAATCAAAAAAGTTCATTCTATTAATAATTAAAAAAACTGAAGTGCTTCTTTCAAGTGGCTAAATGGATTTTCCACTGTGCTGTTGAACCACTGCAAACAATAACAGGGAAACAAGAATATTTTTGAACTTACAAAATGAATACCAGGCGATCATAATTTTCCAACCTGACCCTCAAAATGAGGTCAACCAGTTCCACAAATTGAGTGGGTATTCAAATCAGTACTTAGGCACGCACAGATTTATTAGAGGTACCAATATTAAGTGCTGATTTATGTGACCAAATAGAGAATTGGGTGCCCTACTTTAGCTCAGGTAAGTAAATCCATTTATTCATGTTTGAGTATCGGTGATAACATAGCAGAATTTTCAGAAGTCTTCACAATTAATGATATCTACCTACATGTAGAGGCTTCCTGCCTCTATTAAATAAATATATTATACTCTCATTAAGGGGCCAAATTTCTGCCCCCTATGGCTGCCATGCTTGCTGACTTCACATGGGTTGGACGAGTATAACAGAGAGCACAATGTGGGCGCTGTGTAACCATTCCATATTAAGAAATTCTGATACAAATATCTATACTAAAATACAGAATAGGTCACAATAAAAGGTATTTCAATAGCTAGTGCAAGCACAATTGGAGAGTAGTTGAACAACTTCTGAAAGAGCATACTAAATTACCACTAAAGCAAAGAGAAATGTAAGAGGAAGAGACAGAGAGCACCACTGAAAGAGAGGTGCCACATTGTGTACAGTCCAGCATAAAAAAGAAGGAAAGTCAGTATGAAGATTGATCAGTCTTGGTAGAAAAGACTATTTTAGAAATACATGTATATGCTACAAAAACTACACTATTACAGTCCAGATCCTGAGACCTGCTCTGCTCCAGTCTCCCAATGCAAAGCAGTGTGGAGCTCACAGATCTGGGCACTGGAGGCTTCTCCCAGCACTGGGAAATCCTCTGCTGTCATAGGGACTCCTGTTCTGTTCCTATCTCCCCTCCCCCAGCCACCTGAGGAAGGAGGAGTGGCTGGGATGCACTGGGTCCTGTTGATCCCAGGCTGCTAGTGTGGCCTCTGGGGGCAGCTGGGTGTAGATTCAGTCAGTGCCCAAATTGCACTGATTTATGTTGGGGACTAGTCCTTGATGACCCCAAGATCAGGGAAGGTGGACCAGATTCTAGTCCTATATATCTTAAGGCACTTGGATAACATGTTAATGAGTGTGACAAACATCTAGCTAGGATAAAATATCTATGGAAAAAAATAAAGAGAAAAAGTTTAACTACTGACTCCACACCTCCATGTAAGTGGTATAAAGATTCAGAATCTTTCACCCTCTAAGTGACACAAACTGCTGGGGATTGAAAGGTATCAGCACCTGAAAGTTGTCTGCTGGCTCTTCTAGGTCCCCAAAACACTATCACTTTCTTCATATTCAGTGGCAGTCTAAGCAAAGGAATCACAGAGATGGAACTATCCTTTCAATCCTCAGAAGGTAGAAGCCTCCAGAACAATGTTAAGTCATACTGGTAGAGGCAGTGTGGGTAAGAGAATACTCTCACAGTTAAAATCAGTTTTCAGAGCTATTGATCCAGAACTAAATTCATTTAAAGAATTTAAGGACAATGAATGAGAGTAAGTGTGCCCTGAAAAAAAAAATAAAGTCAAAAACATGTAGCAGTCCGCCTCAATCGTAGAGATGAAAAAAATATTTTATGTATGAGGTGTGCTGCAACAATTAAGGGTAATTAATGGATTAAAAATCAATAGGTTTTAACTCCCTGTATTGTTAAATATTAACACCTTGATTGTCTATAAGCCAGTTTTACATATTCCATCTCTGAATTCAGCTACATGCAACTGAATTGTCTAACGATGGTCTGATTCCAAAGAGGAAATAAACGAATACATGCAAACAAGAAGGTGTTATACAAAGAGGCTTCTGTCTGGGCCAGTACTGCAGCTTTATGTACATGATGGGCCAAATTTGCAACTCCTCTGAAGACAATTGGATTGTGCAGGTTCAGTATTATTGTGAGCAGAATTTGGTGCTCTGTCTTTAGGGACACCATTCCCAGAAGCACACCTGCCAGTAACACTGCAATACAGCTATTGGTTAGATATTTTAGGGGTACTTGAATGATAACAGCTCTACCAATAGTAACACAGGAAGGCTTGTGATTTGAGTTCTCTGCATGCACTGTTGTACACCATAGCAACTTTCTTAATAATGGAAGACCTCAAGGCAGTCTCAACAATTATCATTTATGATATTGTGGCTCAAGTTATTGTGAAATGTCAATTACGATTCTGATCATCTTTTTTAATGCCCACTTAAGTTCCAATGCTCTTACATGCTTCCTTTCCAAGGCTTCTTCAGTTTCAGCTAGAACTCAAAGGGCATGTCTTCACTTCAGGCTAGTGGTATGATTCTCAGCTTCAGGAGACATACTTGCTCTAGCTCTCAGAATTAGCGTGCTAAAAATAGAACATAGCCATGAAAGTGGGATGGATTTGTTGCCTTTAGTACGTGCTTAGGATCTTGGATGGGTACGTCCACGGGGTGGCTAGCCCCTTGTGCTGCCAGGACTACATTCTATTTTAGTGCACTAGCTCAAAGAGAGTTAGCATGAGTATGTCACCTCCAATTCAAAGTGTACATATATCCAAAATGAGGTGCAAAGGAGAAGACCTACCCTTTTTATTTATTGGAATCATCCTTAATGTCCCAATAGATCTTACCTCCAGTCATCTTTGGTTAAATTTGCCAGAATGTTCATCTCTTCCTCTTGCATAAGTCTGTAAGCAGCACTCACATGATGATTTTCAAGAACAGAACGATCATTGTACAAAATTGCAACATCTGACCTAGGTATAAAAGAGGTGTGATTAGCAACAGGATACTGATGTAAGCATAATAGAGAGAAAGGGGCTCTGTTGCCATTAAAGGGTCTGTTGATTTAGTTTGACATGATATTTATTTCATCCTAGAAGATAAAGATCTGAAAAGAAAACCTCACAGATAATGCCTCATAATAAAAAAAAAGTGCAGCTATGCCGGTAATTGAACTTACTTGCCATATTAGCTACTGTAAAGGGCAAGGACCAGATTTTGAATGTATCATTGTTTTCTCTTTATAATATGTAATTAATATATCAGAGAAATTAATTTGTGAAGAAAATCCTGAAAAAATGAAATTAAGAAAAAAATAATATCCTCAGACAATATTACTCCTTCTTCCACCTGTCTCACAAGCATTTGGACCAGGTACATCCAGTGGTATCAAAGGGGCCTTCTTTCATGTTTGTACCTGTTACATCATTTAGCAATAAAACAGCTAATTCATGAGGTATACAAGATAAGGGTCTAATCCTACAGTATTTACACAAAGAAAACTTTCATTGAATTTAAAGGCAGTTTTGCCTGAGTCCTAAGAAAAGATTGCAAAATCAGGCTCGCTCTGACTAAAAAAAATTATAATAATACAACGTATATGATATTATATGTGGGGCAGGGAGTGAGATCTGTACTTCAAGTTGTCTGACAGTTCCCACTATAAAACCCTGTTTTCAATTGCTTATAACTTTATTGAATTTCAACCATTTGGGCTAAATCCATGCTAGATATCTACCTCAGGCTGATTTTATTTTAGAATGGGGAGTTAGGAAGAGTTGGGGGGAATTTCAGCAAAAATGGTTCAGGTATTTCTCAGAATGGAGTTAGGGGAAATATATGTTCCTCCCATGTGAAAAAATTCTAAACACCATTTCACAGAGAAGTTCTTGAGCCTCCATGCTTTGGAGTGGGGATTTGAAATGTGCCAGATGGGGGTAACCTTGATGTAAGGGGTTTGACCTGTGGAAATCAATCTGAATTTGACCAAGTTATTAGCCTCTGAAAATCTCAGTTCACACATGATCTGTAGAGACTTTTTAGAGTTTAGCAGTTACATTCACTGAAGATTCCACCCATGATAAGCATGCTCCAGTCCAGGGTTATAGTGCCCGAGCTGGCCTCTTCCTGCAATTGCTCCTCCCAGCTGCTTGGGGCAGCTATGGCACCAGGGATGAGAACTGATCTTTCTTTTCATGTCAATGCCCTCCTCCCCACAAGCTGGTGCCACAGAGTTCCTGTGTGATGTCGGGCAAGTCATTTAAACCAAACTTTTTGCAAGTGGCTTCTGTGTGTTCTTCATTTTCTGGAAGCTCAACCTGAGATGTGCACAGGGGCCTGTACTCTTAAGTTGACTATTCCTCTCATCTCCACTTCTGGAGGGCCTTAAAAACCGACTATGTTGGGGAATTATGATGCCAGTTGAGCTAGAAGGAATATGCCCTTGCCATCAGGGCTGCCTCCTTGTCATTTCCTGGGACTCCAGAAACCACGAGGACACTGCTGGGACTTCATCCCATTCCTGAAAGGTGTCCTAACCAGACCAGACCAGACAGAGGGAACCTGATAAGATTGCTACCTCTCCCGGCTTTGGCTAAATCCTGAACACCAACAGGAATAGAGGGTCCTGTGGCACCTTTAAGACTAACAGAAGTATTGGAGCATAAGCTTTCGTGGGTGAATGCCCACTTAATCAGATGCATTCACCCACGAAAGCTTACGCTCCAATACTTCTGTTAGTCTTAAAGGTGCCACAGGACCTCTGTTGCTTTTTACAGATTCAGACTAACACGGCTACCCCTCTGATACTTGACATCAACAGGAATGAGACTTGGGTTCCTACTGTCACCTCCTCCCTCAAGTGTCATTTTCCCTTCCCACCTTATTTCTTCTCTTTCCTCTCTTTCGCTCTTTTTGCCTTCTGTTTTAGAAGTGTCCTGCTTAGCCGGCCAAGACTGCATATTTTGCTTTGAGTCTGTGATCAGAGGCAGCTAAAAGCAATGCCTTAAACTGCCTGATGCTAGCTCAGATTTGCCAGGTCTCAGACAGAAGCTGCAGTCTCTAACTTTATTATTCATTTCTGTCTTCTCTTGTGTGTGTTAGGTGTGTTTTGTCTTTAAAAAAAAAAACTGGATTGGATTCAGCAGCAGCAGCTCCAGCCAATCTGAACGAAATGTTTGAATAGTCGGTAGTGAATAAGGCCTGGGGCCACACGTTGAACGACTAAGGATAAAATTAAGTATTTTGTAGCTGCTCATTCACAGTGCAACATCCATCCTGTGCACTGAATGAGGAAGGTGTCCTATGGAAAAAATAGTATATGTGATCATATAATTAATTAGCAACTGTATCATAATGAATAAAGGGGCTGAATTAAGGTTGCACAAGCAACCATAATTCTGGCATTTCCCAAATTTTGAATGCTGGACTTTGAAACTTGACCATTCCTTTATTGTAGTGTTTTTGAATGTCATACTATATCAAATAAGAGGAGAGGTACTAATCTAGCAAGCAGAAGTACTCAAAATCAAGCTATTCAAACTACTCATGTGCAGTAGAAGATAATATTGTAATGCATTCACCAACAGGGGGAGCTTTGCGACTGAAAAGTTGATAAATAATATGTAGCTTCTATTCTGAGAAAGGTCTGCTTTGATTACCTTGTATAAAGAGAGCTCTAAATATTATTTTTAAAGAGTTATGACCAGTGGCAGCTCTATGTATTTTGGCGACCCAAGCACAGCAATGAGGCAGCCTTTGGCGGCATGCCTGCGGGTGGTCCGCCTGTCCCGCACCTGCGGCGTACCCGAACAACCCTGCAACAAACCCCATTGCCAACTCTGTCCACATATCTATTCAAGGGACACCATCATAGGACTAACAGAAGTACTGGGAGCATAAGCTTTCGTGGGTAAAAACCTCACTTCTTCAGATGACTTGCATCTGAAGAAGTGAGGTTCTTACCCACGAAAGCTTATGCTCCCAGTACTTCTGTTAGTCTCAAAGGTGCCACAGGACCCTCTGTTGCTTTTTACAGATTCAGACTAACAGAAGTACTGGGAGCATAAGCTTTCGTGGGTAAGAACCTCACTTCTTCAGATGCAAGTCATCTGAAGAAGTGAGGTTTTTACCCACGAAAGCTTATGCTCCCAGTACTTCTGTTAGTCTCAAAGGTGCCACAGGACCCTCTGTTGCTTTTTACAGATTCAGACTAACACGGCTACGCCTCTGATACTTGACATCATAGGACCTAACCACATCAGCCACACCATCAGGGGTTGGTTCACCTGCACATCTACCAATGTGATATATACCATCATGTGCCAGCAATGCCCCTCTGCCATGTACATTGGCCAAACCTGACAGTTTCTACGCAAAAAAATAAATGGACACAAATCAGACATCAAGAATTGTGACACATTCAAAAACTAGTAGGAGAGCACTTCAATCTCCCTGGACACTCAGTAACAGACTTAAAAGTGGCAATTCTTCAACAACAAAACTTCAAAAACAGACTTCAATGAGAAACTGCAGAACTGGAATTAATTTGCAAACTGGACACCATCAAATTAAGCCTGAATAAAGACTGGGAGTGGATGGGTCACTACAAAGTGTAATTTTCCCTCTCCTGATACTCATACCTTCTTGTCAACTGTTGGAAATGGGCGACGTCCACCTTGATTGCCTTGGCATCCTTAGCAGTACAAAAGTAATTTCCCCTCTCTTGATATTCACCCCTTCTTGTCAACTGTTGAGAATAGGCCACTGCCACCTTAATTGAATTGGCCTCATTAGCACTGACCCCCCACTTGGTAAGGCAACTCCCATCTTTTCATGTGCTGTGATATATATATATATATACTGCTTACTGTATTTTTCACTCCATGCATCTGATGAAGTGGGTTTTAACCCATGAAAAATTATGCCCAAATAAATTTGTTAGTCTCTAAGGTGCCACAAGGACTCCTCATTGTTTTTGCTGATACAGACTAACACGGCGACCCCTCTGAAACCTGTTCTAAAGTGCTTTGTGATGATTTCACTACTCAGCTAGTTCTGCTGTTAGTTAGGTGGAAATGTACCCTTGAAACAATGAGTACTATTAAAAAATTCAAACTAACCACTCATGTGTATGGTATGGTACCAGGGAAACTACAGAAGTAAAGCAGGATTGGAAAGTTTGTTTATTAAGTGAACAAAGCATATCCTACCTAAATAATGACAGTGTTTCTGTCCAGTCTCTTATTAATATGGGAAAATCTATGATTTGCCAATCAGGTATTTTGGTGAAGCACACTTTTTTTGATCCACATAGCTAATCATGGTTGTTTTTAATCAGTGCAGAGATTTGACATGACTCTGAGGGCAATTTCTTCTACCTTTTTGAAGCAATAGAAACATGGATGAAAGGCGAATAGATCTCTTTTTTTAGGGTCAGATTCAATATGTACTAGTAAGTACTTAACTGTAAAACTCAGAGTTTAACAGCTTAATTTATTTTCCACTTTTGCAGTATTTCAAACCAAAATATAAAAGACTAAAATAGAAAAGCAGTTTAAACTTAGAACAACTGATTGAAGTGATACAACAATTTATTTTTAGCCGGACTGTGTCAATGCACCAGTATGTTGAAAAGGAAAGGGTTTTTGCTGGTAATCTAGCTGCAGACATGGAATTTGTTCATCATCAGATTTATCAAACCATATGTCCCAAAGCACATCAACTGATTAACCTGTATACAGTCCTTACAGCATTTAAAGCGTACCACTGGCAGGCAGTATAACCTCAGGTAAGTGGAAGAACACTTCTCTTCTCGTTTATGAAGAGAGGTTTTCTTGCCAAAATAATTGTTCAGTATTTCAGTACGGCTGAGGAGGGGGTGCAAAGGTACTTGATGAGCCACTCTGCACTAGACTGATCCCTAGTTCCACAATCTAACTCTCATTCGAGGGTGGGGCATTGTGTCCCAATGATGCCTGGCTGCTCTAACTCATACCGACTGCATCTATGGGCAAAGGGTCATTATGGAAGCCAGTGATATCTGACGTACGGAGTCCTGCCCACACCCCTTTCCCAAACTTCAGTGATAGAGACAGCACCACCAGATGTTCCCCTACTCTGGGAAATCTCAGGGCAGCAGTGGGTCAGGATCTGCCCTACAGTATTTAAAGAAAAAAAGATAGCTTTTTCTATAGTTAAAACAAAGCAATCCCTGCCCAACATACTTTTAAATGATATAGTCATTTCAGCAAAAATATACTTAAGTCAATTATTAATTATTATTAAATGTCTCCATATGCCATATCATGAAAGGCCCAACCCCACCCGCATTTCTGGATTAAGGAAGAAAGGGCATGCTATGCGTTTTATACCTTTTTTTTCTACTGCAATAGCATTAAATTTCCACTTACAGTGTTTTTCATTTGTAGATCTCAAAACATTTTTAAAAGCTGGGTAAATATCACCCCCATTTTACAGGGAGGGAACTTGAGGGAAAGAGACTTTCATAGCAAGGCAGTGGCAGCGCCCGGACAAGAACACAGGGCTTCTGATTCTCAGTCCAGTGCTCTCTCCATTGGACTACACAGTACACAGTATAGGCAGAGAAAGGCACCTCAGACTCGCCCCACCCCAACCCCCACCAGTCTAACTGCCATTTGTGTCTTTGAAAATGTCCTCCTGTCCCAAGGATCTTGCAACTTAATACAAACAAATACGACACCCCAAATAACAGTTCAGGTGGGTTTGGAGACATTGCTGGAGGGGAAGCAGCATTTAAGGAGGGATATGGAGGAGAGCAGGGAAGGTGTCTGGGGACTGGGAGGCCGACTTCAAATAGATGACCTAATGGGATACTATAAGAAGGTACTAAGCCAGAAATAAAATGAGTGGGTACAAAGGATAATGAGAAGAGAGAATGCTCAGAAATATTCTGTACAACTGGCATCCTTGTCAGTCAGTGTTCCAAGCATTTTGCCATGACCCCTCACATATCAATGAGTGACCAACGTGAAGATTTCACTTTAAAGATATGTGACCAGATCGTGTGATCCTTATTCTCACATGCTGTCCTTGCTCCCATGAGTAATCTCATTAGCTGTATCAAAGCCAAGGAGGCTACTCACATGAGCAAGGATGACATAGGTAAGTAAGGGTTGCAAAGCTGACTGCCGTCTGTGTCCAAAGAAGTAAAACATTTTAGGAAGCAGAACTTTAATGTTCACAGCAAGGCCAACTTTTGAGAAATTGCTGGTCAGGTGAAGCATTTCCCGCTGAATGAGTGCCAAGAATCTCCTCTTCAATGTACTAAGGTACTATCTTGACCACAGCCAGTGGCACTGAGCCTTGCAGCTGTGATCCATAGGGTATGAACCTCAGATCTATGCCACTAAACTGCCTTCCTTTTTCTCCTAGATCGTGCTGCAACAGCTGCACTCAGACAAGCTCTCACAAGATGAAGCACACTTACCTTGTCTGGATATGGAAATTGTTTGTGGTCCCAGTATGCTCATAATCATGGACTGCAGCTGCGAAGATCATAGCTAAAATTTCCAGTTCTGTGAGCCAGTGCTAGTGAATAAAAGCAAAAACCAGTCACATTTTGTACAACAGCTTAACTGTGATATTACATTATTGAAAATGTTTCTATATGTAGCTTAATTAAACCTTACTTTTCTTTTTCTACTGAGTCATAAAATCTTGAACATTGCTAAATACTGTACACTACAAGAGTCTCCTTCAGCTTCTGTTGACTTCACTGGGACCAGGATGGGCCATTTATGTGCAACAGCAAAGTAAAACTTGTATGTTAAAAAAATTAAGTAAATTGTTATTATTTGATAAAAGCTTGTGTGATAAATTTGGCAGAGGTTTTGAACATGAGGTCTTTTGTCAGCCAGCCAATGTTTGTCTCTTGCGAAATTAATTACACGTAAAACTTAGTATTAAGTTACAATTGTAATTTCCCACTTATTGTAAGATCTGACCCTCAGACGAACAACGCACAGTGTTTTTCCAAGTACATCATCAACATTAAACATAGACTTTACCAATCCTGCAATATGGAAACTGGGTTATTTTTTTCTTCTTATAGTTAAATTACTGCCATTTTAGAAGAGTAGTTTTGTATAAAACTGAGGTCTGCTTGGTACACTTGTGACACAATTTTATTTTATTTTTTATTTGCTATCTGATACTATTCCATGCTGCTGCATTTCTAAAGACACATGATACGAGTTCTATTATCTTGCACAATACATTTACTCAGTCTAGATGACATATATTCCATCTAAGAGTGAACCCAGTACAAATCTAGTAACAACCACAAATTAACCACACATAGTCATATGCCTGGTTTGGCCGAAAATGTCTTACACCCATTTTGTAATTTTCATTAAACTGAAGGTCTCTTTGGATTTGATACATACCATACTCACCCACCCACTATCACGATTATTATTATGGCACCAGGTTCATATCATACAAGGTACAAGTGCTGTTTCATAAGCTGCCTGGATATGAGTACCACAGATTGTTTCATGAGGATGAAAACAGCCAGTAAAGATTCACTAGTATTTTAGAATAACATAGTGGGACATGCTGAGAAAAGATAAGACTGTCTGAATGCTGAGACTACTGACTAGTTGGTGAAGCTATGTAGATTTATGAAGAGTACAGTTAAGGAATGAGAGATAGTCCTGCAAGAAGTTCTAAAAATGGAAACAACAACCTCCATAGTATTTTGTATTATAAAAACTAGGCCCTGAGCTGGGACTGACTTCCACAATATTTTCAACAGAACGACTGAAATAGAAACTCATACATTATTAGTAACTAAAGCTAAACAGAAAATCTTTAAGCCTCTCTTCCCAAAATCATTTTTTTAGCAACCATGATAGTTGCTGGAAAATCCTGCTATAAATTAGTAGAGAAATTCTTGCAAAGGTGTCTATGGACTGCAGACAAATGTCACGTGAAACTGTATGCTGGCAAATATTGTAGCTACAGTAGGGCAGACAATATTCAGTTAAGTATTCAGATAAAACACACGTGGTCCCTTTAGCAGATTGAAATACAAAGCAAAAATCTTCCAAACATCTGCCTTTATATAAGACAGGGAATGAGGACAGGAAAGATGGTTATGTCATATCTCCACTTTTCATTGCTCAGAGTTGGAAAAAAATAAAAAACAAGGTATGGTGGGAAATGTAAGAAAGTGGGAGTATCACAACTCGTTTAATGGTGGGGGAAGAATATTTTCCCCTCCTTTGAGGATTGTTAACAAGATAAAAAAGAAAAACAAACGAACAATGACTTTAGAATCCCCATACAATTTTCTACATTCCACAAGAATAGGTATCTGGGGGATCAGATTCATTGGTTCCTAACTGTAGACCCGTATTATCTGTCCCACTTGTCTCATCTGGAGTTTAATCACAGAAAACATCAGATAATATTGACCCTACCCTTCAGTTCAGGGAGTTTAATGCAAGGTTGGAGGCTAATTCTCCATCACCCATAATCCTTGACTTTGTACGTCTAATAGACACCCGGCTGGATGAGACACCTGGTCCTTGTTAGCTCTGACTTCTTCAGATGGGTATTCAGCTATTTGAGCCACATTAGGGCCAGGGAAAGATTTTATCTGTTTTTTGACTCAGATTTCAGATACTAGAATCATCCCAGACCAAGATCTTCAGTATGAGTCCAAGGATTGGACTAAGATAGCAGCAGAAAAGGCAGCTTCTCTGATTACCTGAAAGTTTTGGATAACACATTCCATTGTGTGTTCACTCTGGGTAAATTAATGTTAGTATGATTTTTTTTATTTCTTGACTTTCATAACCCTAGTGGTCCAATAGAGAGAGAGAGAGAGAGAGAGAGTGTGTGTGTGTGTGTATGTGTGTGTATTCTGACTATCTAGGTTTTTTGGCAAACTGGAAAACATAGCAATTCTCTGGAGAACTGTAAAACTAAGGATACTAAAATGTATGTGTTCTGTAAAAAGGATTAGAGATTGTGGGGTTTCTAAAACCCAGCTTTATGTTATCTTTGCTTTAATCCATGGCCCAGAGAAGTGCAGAGGGAAAAAAACAGGATCAATACTTTGCAGTTCTCTGTCGCAGTTCCACAAGCTACAGAGAAAACACAAAAAGACTACAAATGACATGCCTGAACTGATAAACCACTCCTGTGGGCACCCGTTACATAACAACATCAAAGGTGGGTGAAATATCCCAGGAACATGCCAGAGAGGAGAGTGGCAGTGCAGATAAAGGCATTAGAAGGGATGCCTGCTGTGAAAACAATTAGCTTGTGAGCAGTACTGTGTGTCACCCTCACCAGGTAAATAAGGCTGCAAGTTAATTAAGTGACAGAAGCAGGAGAAGACAACCATAATATTTGTGCATTGTACTGTCAAGCTCCCCTAAGTGAGGGTGGTACAATCTAGCTATGTGAGGTATTTATATGGCCCCCATCACCTCACATTCTTTTAAATGTATTTATCCTCCAGATACCCCTGTGAGGAAGGGAAGTACTATTATCTCCATTTTACAGAGGGGAAACTGAGCCACAGAAGGACAAAGTGACTGGTGCAAGGACTGACAGGAAGTGTATAGTGGAGCCAGGAACTGAAACTGGGTATGCTGAGTCCCAGGCTACAGTTCTAACCATGGGACCATCTCCTAACTCAGCCTTTATTACATGACATTAATACGTGGCAAGGCAATGGCATCAATATGGCCCTTTTCAAGCACTGACACTCAGAAAATATTATTTTGCCTAGTAGGCTGCATTGCTTTGATAACACTGTTGGCTTTCTGCTGTCCCATTAACAGTGACAAGTTATCCAGGAACAGTTATAATAAATATTTTCAACTGTGGCCATCTAAAACAGGCCTTAATTGATTAAGAGCCATTTGTATAGGCAGTGCAAATTATTATGGTGTTACACAGGACAAGGAATAGCTATGAAGCCTAGGAGTGTGGGACAGAACTCAATACACCTAAGTGCATTCTGGGTACTGATATGCAAATACCCAATAGCAAGGATTCTAATGTGCAATGTATTCCTCCGTCCAGCGTTCAGAGATATACTCTGGGTATCATTGAACTCTGTAGGCTGAAGTCAAATTTCAGTATTAGGGCTTTCTTCTTCTAGTCTTCATATTTATATAGTGGTAATAGTTTGCTAGGCTCTTTACAGGCATGTATTAACTAATCACTCAGGGTGAGACTTGAAGTCATTGCTCCCAGTGACACCAGTGGGAATTATGTCTAAGAAAAGACTGCAGAATTTGACCCTCACTTTGTAAGAAGCACTATAGTTAACATTTACAGTATTAAAATTAAATGCCTGATACTTTAGACACTTTTCTAGAAAGGAAATCAAAATTGCCCAGAATACTAAGACCAAATTCTACATTGTCATTGGGCTTGATCCTTTTCCCATTGCCAATCAATGAGGAAATATCAGGCACCTATATTACAGGTAACCCCAGTGATTTAAACTGTGTACAATGTGTATATCAGGGCATAACTTGAAAACCCGTAGAGCCAACTGTAAACTTGCCATTTTCACAAGTGCTTTGTACTCTACTGTCTTACAAACAGAAAAAAAAAAAAAAAAAGTCATACAATATATTATTACCACTTCCGTCCTCGTTCTCTGTCTTTTAAAACACAATGTTCACACTCAGGACTAAACAGCGTCCCAAAAGGTAACTGACAGATGAAACATGAATTCTGAGTCAGGACTAACAAGGTCTAACTAGCCAAATTTATAGTGTGGAGATTCCTTACTGAAGCCATGTCAAAGGGCAATAGTATAAACATTGCAAGTTAGTGTGTATGTATGTATGTATGTACCTGCTTCAGCTGCCAAAGGCAAGACAAACGGAAGCATTGGGACATTGTAGCTATATACAACATTGTAGCAGTACAAAGCAATCTCCTGGCTGCCACAGGCTCTATGAGGAGCAAGTGATCTCAGGGTGTTCAAGGGTGTAAGGATAAGGCCTTTTCCTGTAGCCATATTGTAAGGCCTAAAGCCTAAGTCCTTTGTCTGCAGCCATATTAGGAGAGCAGCAGCCATTAGATGAGAAGCAGGAAGTAACATCCTCACATTCCATCTAAATTACATTAAAACATTGTAATATCAGGCTGTTGAGAAGGAGATCCATCCTAATAGTACCCACCATCACCAGATAAAGAAACAGATCTTAAGCTGGTTAAAGAAAACTTAGTTTGATAGCATTCTGTCTGGCAAGAAACCAGTTATCATAAGTTGTGGTTGTGAAATCCCCATTTCTTTATTGCTTTGTCTTTATGGTCCCCGCTTCTCTATTGTTTGACTGTATGATCTCTGTCTCATTCTTGGATTGTTTCTGTCTGTTACATAATTAATTTTGCTAGGTGTAAATCAATTACGGTGGTGGAGTAGGATTGGTTGGAGAATTTTGTTACCGTATGTTAGGATTGGTTAGTAAAATTTTAGTATAATGATTGGTTAAGGTACAGTTAAGCAGGACTCATGTTTCACTATATAAACTGGGGTCCAAAAGGAAGTTCTTTGGGAACCAACTCCAGGACACAACCCTATCAGAGCTGCCAGACCTCAGAACTCTGCCAATGACACTGTGCAGAAACTGGAGTACCCCAGTTGGACCTGATCCTGACTGACCATCAAGAAAAGTTCATCTGTTTTATTGGGACTGGGAGTGGTGAGCACTGTATGTGTAGTGTGGGCTGGTTTTGATGATTGTTAATAGATAGAGGATAAGGATAAGGATATTACTGTGTAAACTCTTTCATTGGTAAAAGGTCCTGCAAACCTGCACAAAATTATGCCCTGAGCCTAGGAATTGAGTAAGGGTGGGTACTTAAATTGACAGGGATATGCCTGAGCCCTAGGAACGGGGTAAGGGTGGGTGCCTAATTTAAGAGGGTTATGCCTTGAACCCTAGGAACTTGGTGTAATGGGGTGGGACTCACCCCTGCGGCGCCTCCTGCTGGTCCTCCAGAGAATTAGCTCTTCCAGCCTCCGGCACGCCCTCTGCAGGCCAGTGTCCCGCTTGCCGCTGGGCCCGAGTCCCTCCTGGACCCCGGTGCCCCTTTCAGGCTGGGGTGCTGCCCCCTGGCAGTACCCCCACAGTCTCAGGGTCTCCCCATCCAAGGGAACCCCAACCCTCTATCCCCACCTCTCCTCAGTCATGGGCTACTGACAGTCACCATCTAGCCCCTGCTCACTGGGGCAGACTGCAGTGTAAAAGCCACTCATCATAGGCAAGGGGGTTTTGGACCTGCTGCCTCTGCCTATTTGTGGGTTGCCCCCTGCAACCCCACTACCTAATTGGCCTTCCATTAGGCCACAGCCTTGGGGGTTTCCAGGCCAGAGCTCCCCAGCTCCCTTGACCTTCCCCCAGCCCTGCTCCACTCCAGGTACCTTCTCTCAGCTCCCTGCAGCCAGGTCCCTCCCTCTCGAAGCTAGAGAGAGTCTCTCTCTGGCTTCTGGCCCCAGCCCTCTTATAAAGGCCAGTTGGGCCCTCATTAAGCCAGCCTCGGCCTGATTGGGGCATGGCCCCAAGCTGAGGCTGCTTTCCCCTATCAGCCCTGCTTTTCCTTCCCTGCCACAGCCCTCTCCCCGGGCTGTTTTAAGCCTTTTAAGGCAGGAGCGGGTGACCACTTCGCTACACTTGGTAAAGGTGTTAGAGTAACAGCCGTGTTAGTCTGTATCCGCAAAAAGAAGAACAGGAGTACTTGTGGCACCTTAGAGACTAACAAATTTATTAGAGCATAAGCTTTCGTGGACTACAGCCCACTTCTTCGGATGCATATAGAATGGAACATATAATGAGGAGATATATATACACACATACAGAGAGCATGAACAGGTGGGAGTTGTCTTACCAACTCTGAGAGGCCAATTAATTAAGAGAAAAAAAACTTTTGAAGTGATAATCAAGCTAGCCGAGTACAGACAGTGTGATAAGAAGTGTGAGAGTACTCTACGCAAAAGAATTAATGGACACAAATCTGACATCAGGAATCAAAATACTCAAAAACCAGTGGGAGAACACTTTAACCTGTCTGGTCATTCAGTGACAGACCTGCGGGTGGCTATATTACAACAGAAAAACTTCAAAAACAGACTCCAAAGAGAGACTGCAGAGCTAGAATTGATATGCAAACTAGACACAATCAACTCCGGTTTGAATAAGGACTGGGAATGGCTGAGCCATTACAAACGTTGACTCTATCTCCCCTTGTAAGTACTCTCACACTTCTTATCACACTGTCTGTACTCGGCTAGCTTGATTATCACTTCAAAAGTTTTTTTTCTCTTAATTAATTGGCCTCTCAGAGTTGGTAAGACAACTCCCACCTGTTCATGCTCTCTGTATGTGTGTATATATATCTCCTCATTATATGTTCCATTCTATATGCATCCGAAGAAGTGGGCTGTAGTCCACGAAAGCTTATGCTCTAATAAATTTGTTAGTCTCTAAGGTGCCACAAGTACTCCTGTTCTTCTTTTTTTGGTAAAGGTGTGTGACCCTAGAGTGTGTGAGTAGTAGAGAATTTTGTGCGGGTAACAAGGGATGCACTGGTTCAGTGCAGTCCCTTACCTGCAGAGCCCTCAGCAGAGATTAAAGCTGCAAAACCTTCAGGGTAAGGGGCTGGTAATGGAAACAACACTTGCCCATCCTTGTGGATGTATACCCCTCTAGGTCACTAGGACACTCTAATCACTTCCAGGGATGATCAAGGGAAAATTAAGAGAAGACTCTCTCTAAAGCCTTTTTGCTTATGTAGGGAGAATCATCCACATATTATAACCCATTTTCCTTCGCTGAGTTCTAAGAAGAAAGGAAAATGAATAGGCTGCCTCATCCACATGTTCAATGTCTACTTCTAAACTACACTATTGTTCCCTGGGGAGAGAATCCCCCATGGCTAGAAACGGCCCCACACCCAGAACCCCAGATCCTGATTGAGATTTGTATCACAGTATGCAGCTCAAATCTGTCTGCAGAATGGATCACACACCAAATCTAAGTATCAGAAATTTGAGAAAGCTCTCATTTAGATTGAGTGTCCCCAATTTTGGTTGTGATTATAGCTGTGATTTTCATGCAACCTCTATAGAGACATGCGGTTCAGAGCCAGTTCCCGAGTTTGGGCCCATCTCTAGATAAAGCCCCCTTTAAAATTATTGACATCTGTAGCACCAGTAAGCCTGCATATAGATACCCATGTAGATACCTATATAACGGTGAGTTTGAGAAACTAAAGTGACTGAGTTCTGTAGTACTTCTTACCATGATACCAGTATGAAGCATTATGTAATGCACGGTTTGAGTAACATCAGCTGCATGGATCAGATTGTGGTATGGATTTTTGTACTTGCTGTAACCAACCTCCAAAGCTTCTGCAAATGAAATAAGACTGGGCACAGGGATCTGTGAGAAGCAAACATTAGAATAATAAGCTATGTTTCTCTTGCAACAGTTACAAAGTCAATGGTGTAATAAATAAAACATAAATTAACACACAGTGCAACTCTGATACACCAGTTCACAAATATCAAGGTGATGGGACAAATTACTAAAATGTAAAGGACTAGAACCTAATCTGCACTGGAGGAATTCACAGACTGCTCTGCTCCTGTTCCCCTTAGGAGACACATTCCCTTGCTTACACTACGTGCAATGTGGTACTAGCATATAAGGGGGAATGGCCTGTACCCAGAAAGGTGCAGTAGGGGAGCACTCCCCGTGAATGCCTAGGAACTCAAGAGGCATTCATGTAACAAAGGTCTGACACATAGGATTACTAATAGAAGATTGATCTTTATATCCTGGCCCCAATCACCTAACCAGGAGGTCAGGGTTACAAATGGTGTTCCCTGACTTCAATAGCCTCACGCTCCCTCAATGTGGGCCTCACACTGTGCACAAGGAAGGACTGTGAACTACATGCACAATCTAGCTCTATATTTTTTTAGGCAGTTAAATAATAAGTTTTTCCTAAGACAAGACTCCTAGCGATTTTGTGTGATAAACTGAAAACTGGGTTTCCACAATGACAGTGAAACTTGAGTTCAATATCATAAAAATGATAAATAATAAAGTATTGCGCACTTTGATAGCACTCTCTAGGTGAGCATCTCAAAGTGCTTTACAAATATGAAATAGTTAAGTCATACAATATCCCTCAGATAGCACTGTAATGTAGCCTCCTTTAGGGTGGCACGTGGCAGGTGTTTAACACTATGCCATTAAAACAATTTAGAACAGGAAGAGGAAGTGAAAAATATAGTACTCAGCTGAAATCCTAGTGAGGATTTAGGTCCACAGATTGTGATCTAAGCTATCTCAAGTGCTCAGGACCAAAGTTTGTGTGTCTACCAGCACAGTGTCTCCTTCCCAAGTCTGGGACATGGGCTCGGTATTAACTCATAAGGAAGCAAGCTACCTGTGCACTTTTTGCATTACTCTGCTGTGCACTGGGGACCTCCCATCCAAAAAGCTGAAGGCCTGCTTAGCTTTTAATCTTTGTCAGGATCTCAACAGCAGCAGAATGACTGTAGACAACATTAGGTGGAAATTTATTGTTATTACAATGAATATAGTCTGATGTCCTGTATGTGATGTCTTTTAAACTTTGCAATTCTGTACTTCATTTATTCAATAAAATATAATTTTAAACATAAACCCATTTTTTAATATTTTAGTCTTATTTTTATATTTGAATTTTGTGTGATGCTTCTGACCTTGAAACGGCTTATAAGGTCATATCTGGTGAACAGCTCATACATCATGAATTTCAGACTGTGCTCTCCACTTGCTTCATTTAGGGCAAACACATCAAATGACCATTTATCAACATCCTGCAGATTAAAAAAAAATAACACTTTCATATGTTTAAATAGGTCCCAGCTAATACATGGAAAAGTTTAAAACAATATCTATTTCCCCAAAACAGGTTCCTTTTACTTCATGTTATTCATATTAATGGTTATTCTAATACTAATAATAAACCTAGTTAGGAAAATTATTAGAAAAAAAACTTGTATCCTGAGTTAAATAATTGTAGGATAAACTGCTAGCTGTTTTGTATGCTCACAATCTAAGGCCCTGATCTTTCAAACACACAAATAGCTTTACACACATAAATTGTTCCACACAGAGTTCAGTGGAACTACTTGTGTGCTATTTTGCATAGACTATGTCATAAATACTTTAAGAAAATCATGGTAAACACTATAACATTTGTCTTTTATGGAAACAGATTACATACTACCTTCTTGCTTAAGAAATACTATTGTCGATTGTATGTTGTAGCTATATACAACATGATTACTCTTCCCCCCCATCCCAAAAGAGGAAAGACACGCTGCTCTCTGAGACACTGGATTTCTATTATAATTTGGCGCTGATAAAATCATGACAGGTAAATTTTATAAAGCAATTTTCTACTCAAATTTATCCTCTTGCTCTAATGATATCTAAATGAAATCATAATGAAATTGAGGTATAATAAATATAATCATATGCTATTTATGAATTTTTCAATATGGCTTTTATCTCTTATGCATATTCATTTCTACAGTACCATATAGGGCCATAATACTTTCAGAAAAAGCACCCTAATTTCATCCTACAAAAATAATTAGCACACATACAAATATATTGAAATTACACAATGATTGAACTGATTTCACCTTAAATGTTACTATCACTTCTGCTGGGTATGCCAAACCAACCATGTTAGAGGTCCTTCGGTACATCCTAAAAGAACAAATGCATTATTTATTAGGTGGTACTTATGCCATTTTAAAACATTTCTTTTTTCAGTTTCTCTTTTATAATTTCTGAATTAAGGGCCTAATCCAAAACCCATTCAACTCAGTTGGAGTCTTTCTATGAGCTTCATGGGCTTTGAAGAAGGATCCTGTGTACTACAAAGTGTGACTTTCTGGTCTAATAATACATTGCTAGGGATACTTTTTGCTCCTCTAAGTAATTGTTGTAGCTATTCATATCACTTAACGTGAATAAAGAAAATATGCTATTTTAGTTTAGTATTGTCATCAGTACCATTACCACAGATTCACCTGCTTTGTCTCCTAACAAAAGGATGGCCTACATGTGGGCCTCAGGTATTAAAATATTCAGGCACAGATCCTCAGCTGGTGTAAGACGGTGCTGCTCAATAAATTTTAGTATGAAACGATGAGTATCAAATATAACTAAATTAACTGTTTTATTACTTAAGTAAATGTGGAGTTGCCAAAGATAGATCATTTAAGTTGTTTGGAATAGAGATTTGGATACACAACTATCTCTGGAATACAATTTATATAATGTAAAAAAAGCAACTATAGACCTGAGACTATGGCTTATTCACCAAAAGACACTTTTGCAAATATTCTGGTCCACACATAAGTAATGGTCCTCATAAATGCTGTTGGAAATGTAACTCCCTTTGTGCTACTTTAGCTCATATATTTTGGCAGCCCTTCTGTATCAAGAATTTCTGATGGGGGGGGTGTCAAAGGACCAATTTCATATTGGATGCTAAGTTGGAGTTTCATTGAAATTTCACTCTTGAATATATTCCTGATACCTGGAAATTACCTGGTAACAAGGCAGCGTGGTTCCAGGGTGCAGCTTTGGCTGCAAAAAACTGAATCCTGCAAAAATGGAAAAGTTGATCCCCACCAAATATTGATGCTTAGCTCAGGGATATGGCTGATGTCGCAGCGAATGAACAACTGGCATTTCGCAGAAAGGGAAAGCCGGAAAAATTCAAAGCAATTTGGGCTGACTTTTAGAGGTCTATGATTAATGTAGACCCTGAAGATAGTTATGTCACTTCCCGTCCCCTCCCCTCCCTTTTTCCTAACCTTCTTTATTTACTTTGGGTATTCTGATCAATCTGGTATTTTGGTATATTTGTTGTATTTGAAAAAAAACAATACAAAATCATAAATAAAAAAGAAAATGTTGAGTCTTTGGCACATTTTGGTGTAGATAGGTCTAAGCCATGGAGTTTGGGTCCAGAACTTTCCAAAGTTCAAGAGGATTGGTATCTAGGGGTTTCATTTAGAACTCAGGACAGACCATTAGAGAGATGGGGCGAGGATGGCATTCAGCTGTAGCTCTGAACTTTCCCAGATATTTGGTTCAGGCTCATCTCCAATTTTGGTACGCATTCTGGCCCCACTTGTTGGATAGCACCATTGTGGTTAAACATGTTATCTGCTATCACACTAAAATCCATAATCACCTTTCTACAAATATCCCAGCCTGTACAGCATGTACGATGCTTCGAAATTTTGGCTTTTCTTCGGGTCTCCTTTTCGTCATCCCCATTTTCCTCGTGAAGGTAGAAGCCAGCCAGTCCCGTACTTCCAGTGGGACTGAATCGGATTGGATGTCAGAAAGTTCATCTTCAGTATCCAAAAGTCTCCTACAAAAGATATGAATAACTGAGAATCAAGCAAACTGAAGCAACGAGGTGGGAGTAAGTGACCAGCTGATAACATACAGTTTTAATGGCAGTTAGACTAGTTTGTAGCATTGTCTCTGGGTCACTAAACGCTTACCCTGCTCACGGGGGAAGGGCTTTGATAGAGCTTGGAGCACTGGAAACACCCTTTGGGGGGGGGGGAGGATGGGAGGGAGTGAGGGAGGGGGCAAGGGAGCTCAACAGGGAGCAGCTGTGACAGCATTCTACATGCCTCCTATACCTTCCTTCCTTCCACCCATCTTTGCCATCAGCATGTGGGAACAGCTTCTAATCTCACCTCTTTCCCCCATCTCCCACCCTGTTTGCTTCCTACACTGTAGGGTGTGGGAAGATCACATGCTGTCCAACCCACCACATCTGGTTTTTGATGTTTAAGTTACAATTCTTGCAAATGAGGCAGGTTCCAGTGTGGTTGGTGGGTTAGGTAGGGTCTGACTGAGGTCTCTATGGCCTAGTCGGCTGCTTAGGCATTGGTCTGTATAGGCCAGTAAAGAAGGAAGTTTGAGGGCAGGCCAGGCACAGTGGCTGGGTGCACAGTAACTTGAATGCAATGGTCATACCCATCTGCTGGGAGTGTGTGCAGGGTTTGCAGTCCCAACCATTTACAGAAAAGTCCAACAGAATGTCATAGCAAATGGAAATTTTTCTGTAGATTTTTTGAACCATCAAAACCTGGCAAGGTGGGCATTTGCCTCTATGTCTAGAACAGCTTGTGCCTCTCCTCATTTCATCTCTCCAACCTCAAGCATGGAAGAGGGAAGATTATTGAGAGTCTGGCATAAAATAGAGCATCCACGTTTGACTATATTATGGTGCCTGTGTTTCATAGTTTCTGGGTCCATTTCAAAAAAAAGTTTTCCTTTCTGTACCGGAGTGATAACTGTCTAAAAGCCCTAGACACAATACTATGCCTCTAGAAAGTCAACATTTTTCCTCAGAACATCTGAATAATTTCAAACTACTACAGCTCTGAGTGTGGCATCTGTTGGTAATAGCACAAAAATTGCACATCCATTATGCATCATTAACAAATTACTCCAGAATTATATAAATGACTGATGAAGCTAAATTTGGAATATTTGCTGTGCACAGGTCTGAACAACCTATTATAAGGGAAAAAACAGTAGTGGTGGAAAAGGTGTTGTACCACAAAGGATAACAATAACTTGGGCACTCAAGGCTCTCAGTTAATCAAAAAGGTTAGAAAAGCTAATCCTATGTTCTTTAAAAAAAGATATAGGAAATGAGGTTTGCTGGGATAGCAGAGTTGGGTTGGAACCAGAAAGAGTTTCCCTTGCTTGTGTCTTCAGGGGAAGCCAGTGATTAAGAACCAGGGATTAATCCCAGCTTCACACTGCCTCCAGTTAGGGCTGGTCTTCACTATGGGGTGATCGATGCAGCAGGGATCGATTTAGCAGGTCTAGTGAAGACCCGCTAACTCAATGGCAGAGCGCTCTCCAGTCGACTCCAGTACTCCAGCTCCCCGAGAAGAGTAAGGGAATTCGACCGGAGCGCATCTCCCTTTGACGCAGCGCAGTGAAGACACCATGGTAAATTGACCTAAGCTACGTCGACTCCAGCTATGTTATTCACATAACTGGAGTACTGTAACTTAGGTCAACTTGCCCCCATCGTGAAGACAAGCCCGTAGGCACCTAAATCCAGCTCAGCATCTCTGAAAGTAACAGATGCCTCAATATGGATTTTGCTATGTGCACACGTATGAATATTTAGGCCCTAACTTTCTGTGCCTCCATTTCCATATCTGTAAAATAGGGATGATAATACTTACCTACCTCTCACACAGGGCTGGCCTTAGGCATGGGCAAATTGGATGAAAACCCAGGGAGCCTTTATAAACGGGGCGCCTCTGGAGCAGGTGTGCCCCTCCCTCTGGCCCTGAGTTGAAGGCACAAATTGATCTTGTTCCCCAAATTTAAACTACAGTGTAATCCACATAAATCCTCAATAGTTCACCTTTATTATAAAACATTTTGGGGGCGATCACAATGTTTATAATCCTATTTGGCATTTGATATATGTATTATCTAACCAGGAAAAAAATCTTATAATCCCTCAATCATTTTATAAGTGTTCAAAATATTTCTCACATGGGATGCAATTCACCTGCAATGTAACAGTTATAGAAGGTACTTCAGTATAACACAATCTTAAACTGCATGGGAATTAGACTGCTGCAGAACAGGCACACACCCATGTATGGTGCAGCTGGTCCTTTGTTTTTGGTTTTTATTTTGTTTAAAGTTTCCTGGGAATCAGTAAAAACTAAAATGAAGAGCCAGCAGCCAGAGTGGTGAGGGCTACCTGGTATGCACGGAAGATGATGGCGGAGTTGGGGTAATGTGGGCCTTCCGTTCTTTGCAGGCTTGTCACTGCAGTGGTCAGGTGGTCTCTGCTGCCAGACCCCAACTCCTTGCCCATCCTGTTCCGCCACGATGCAGCAGCAGCTGCCAATGGAAATTACCTGAGGAGGGACCAGGTCAGGAGAGTGCAAGCATTTTCAAAATTTGGGTTAAAAAAGTGGGTAAAACCTGACTGTTTTTTCAAAACCTGGAAATTTTTCTGGGAAATTTGGTAAAAACCAAAAATGAAGAGTTTTGTGTATAGGCTAGTGCAGAAGAGTTTGAGAGCAGGCCAGGAGCATGGTGGGTGGAAGTACATTAACTTGAATCCAATGGCCAGAGCCATGTATTCAGAGTGTTCAGGGTATGGAGTCCTCATCCTTTACCCAGAAGTCCTATAGAATTTCATAGAAAATAACTTTTCTATAGATTTTTGGACCATCAAAAGCTATTGAATTTAATACTTAATTTTGTACCTGCTATAGAATTCTTATGGATAGTCCCCAAATCCTATATTCTCTATTAAAGTCTACAGAGTTAGAAAGTAATTTCTCTAGAACCCTCTTGGCTTGAGTCCTCTGGGTTTCATTCATATTAACTTTTCCAGTCCTTTTCCACAATGGATTCCAGCCCAAGGAATGGTGAAGCCGCATTAAAAGGGCTCTTCCAGGCTGGATAATTGAATACTTTCCAAATTCTTCATAGCCACCACATAGAAACCCATTTTCTCTGACATTGTGTCTGGGATGGGGGAGCTTGCTATTTTTCATCTGAAAGGAGATTAAAAACTAGAAACTGGTTGTAAATTTAATTTTCTCTGGCCATTTTTACTATTCCCTCACTAAGATAGGGCCTAGTCTGCCTGTGATGGATGTTAACAGGAATTTCTATATAAACACAGAGCAGGAACAGGGGAGCAGGAGAAAATTGCCTATTTAACCAAGTTGTTTCTTTTTACTGTATAGTTTCCCCCTCCTTCTTTCAAGGCACATTCCCGCAATTCTCATGGGACCCCTTATTTCTCACGAGAGATACCTGGGTGGCAATTTACATGCAATAGATAGTTTGACGGTACACCTACACTGCATGCTTGTTTTGGAGGCATGTTAAGTACATACCTGCTCTCAGCATGGGTATAAACAGCAGCGTAAGCAATGAGGCACAGCTTAGGCAAGTAGAGTAAGGACACACCTGAAGGGAGTGAGTATATAGGTGAGTAAATACCATTCACACTCTACTCACCCCAAGCTGTGCCTCCGTATCTACACTGCTATTTTTAGTGTAGATAGGGAGGCAGCTGTGGTTTAGCTGTGTGGTGCTGTGCTGCCTCCCGGTGCTGGTGCCTTTTCCCACTGCAGGAAAAGACTCCCCACAGCGGGGAAAGGCTCTGGAACAGGGGAGACAGAGGGAAAAGGCTCTGCCAACTCCCCGTTGCTCGAGCCTTTCCCTGCAGCAGAGAAAGGCTCTGGCAGGGAGATGCTGAAGCCCTTCCAGACTGCCAGCCCTTTGCCAGAGCCTTTCACTGATACATGTAGCTACACTCCAAAGTGTGAATGCAGCCTGCTTTTCACTGTAGCATGTAGATACCTAGACCTTACACGCTGCCACCAGTGGCGTGTAGAGTAAACATATCCTAAATGGCTCTCATTCCTGCTTAACAAACTAGGAAACCAATTGCTGCAATACAGACATTGTACAGTGGGCCAGATCCTCAGCTATTATAAATTGGTACAGCTCCCTTCCTGGGATATCTAAGAGGACAGTAAAATATCAGTAAGTTTTCCTAATGCATTATTAGTTTCTTTAAAGAACTCAACTGAATGAACATTTTAAACGAGTGCTTTGAAAGGCATCAGTCATTCATATATATGTTACCTTCAATATCTACCATTACTGTCTGGAGTTCCTCTCCTCCAATTCCATCCTAAACCCCTCTCCAATCATGCTTTCACCCATTGCACTCAACTGAAACTGCTCTTGTCAAAGTCTCCAAAGGCCTCTTCCTAACCAAAAAGGAGGGCAACAAAAATGATTAAGGGGTTGGAGCACATGACTTATGAGAAGAGGCTGAGGGAACTGGGATTGTTTAGTCTGCAGAAGAGACGAATGAGGGGGGATTTGATAGCTGTTTTCAACTACCTGAAAGGGGGTTCCAAAGAGATGGATCTAGACTGTTTTCAGTGGTACCAGATGACAGAACAAGGAGCAATGGTCTCAAGTTGCAGTGGGGGAGGTTTAGGTTGGATATTAGGAAAAACTTTTTCACTGGGAGGGTGGTGAAGCACTGGAATGGGTTACCTAGGGAGGTGGTGGAATCTTCTTCCTTAGAGGTTTTTAAGGTCAGGCTTGACAGAGCCCTGGCTGGGATGATTTAGTTGGGGATTGGTCCTGCTTTGAGCAGGGGGTTGGATTAGATGACCTCCTGTGGTCCCTTCCAACCCTGAGATTCTATGAAAGTTCAGAACCAGTAATTTGCTCTGTCAGCTGCCTTTGACACCATTAATCATGTTCTTTTTGAAATCTTGTGCTCCCTTGACTTCCATGGCTCTGTCCTCTCCTCATTCTTCTCCGACCTCTCTAATCCCTTCTTCAGCAGGTCCCCTTGGAGGATCTTCTTCATCTGCCCTCCAACTTTCTGTGAGGGTTCACAGGGTTCTATCCTTGGTCCTCTTTTCTTCTCCTTCTAAATCTTACTTATGAGTAATCTCATCTGCAAACATAAATTCAACTACCATCTTCTATGCTGTTGACTCAAAGATCTGCCTCTCTACTCCAGACCTGTCTTTCCATCCAAACCAGGATCTTAGCCAAACTTTTTGACATCTCCTCATGGATCTAGCTGTCAACTCAACATGGCTAAAACAGAGCTCTTAAACTTTCCTCCCAAGCTCTTCCCCAACTCCTTTCTCAGCCACTGTGACCACCACAGGCCTGTAATCTAGGCATCATCTTCAACTCTGACCTCTCAACAGATCCTCAAACCCAGGCTTTGCCTAAATCTTACATTTTTTTTCCTGCAGAACATGTCTAAGATGTGGCCTTTCATATCTAATCACACAGCTAAAACTCCTCCAGGCTGTCATTGTCTTGCACCTAACCAGGACAATGACGGTGACGATGAAATGCTAAGGGAGATTAGAGAGGCTATCAAAATAAAGAACTCAATAATAGTGGGGGATTTCAATTATCCCCATATTGACTGGGAACATGTCACCTCAGGATGAAATGCAGAGACAAAATTTCTCAATACTTTAAATGACTGCTTCTTGGAGTAGCTGGTACAGGAACCCACAAGGGGAGAGGCAATGCTAGATTTAGTCCTGAGTGGAGCACAGGAGCTGGTCCAAGAGGTAACTATAACAGGACCGCTTGGAAATAGTGACCATAATATAATAACATTTAACATCCCGGTGGTGGGAAGAACATCTCAACAGCCCAACACTATGGCATTTAATTTCAAAAAGGGGAACTATGCAAAAATGAGGGGGTTAGTTAAACAGAAATTACAAGGTACAGTGACTAAAGTGAAATCCCTTCAAGCTGCATGGACGCCTTTTAAACACACCATAATAGAGGCCCAACTTACCGCAAATTAAGAAACACAGTAAAAGAACTAAAAAAGAGCCACTGTGGCTTAACCACCATGTAAAAGGAGCAGTGAGAGATAAAAAGGCATCTTTTAAAAAGTGGAAGTCAAATCCTAGTGAGGTAAATAGAAAGGAGCATAAACACTGCCAAATTAAGTGTAAAAATGTAATAAGAAAAGCCAAAAAGGAGTTTGAAGAACGGCTAGCCAAAAACTCAAAAGGTAATAACAAAATGTTTTTTAAGTACATCAGAAGCAGGAAGTCTGCTAATCAACCAGTAGGGCCCCTGGATGATCGAGATACAAAAGGAGCACTTAAAGACGATAAAATCATTGCGGAGAAACTAAACGGATTCTTTGCTTCAATCTTCACGGATGAGGATGTTAGGGAGATTCCCAAACCTGAGCCAGCTTTTGTAGGTGACAAATCTGAGGAATTGTCACAGACTGAAGTGTCACTAGAGGAGGTTTTGGAATTAATTGATAAACTTAACATTAACAAGTCACCGGGACCAGATGGCATTCACCCAAGAGTTCTGAAAGAACTCAAATGTGAAGTTGCGGAATTATTAACTATGATTTTTAACCTGTCCTTTAAATCGGCTTCTGTACCCAATGACTGGAAGATAGCTAATGTAACGCCAATATTTAAAAAGGGCTCTAGAGGTGATCCTGGCAATTACAGACCGGTAAGTCTAAGATCAGTACCGGGCAAATTAGTTGAAACAATAGAAAGAATAAAATTGTCAGACACATAGAAGAACATAAATTGTTGGGCAAAAGTCATCATGGTTTCTGTAAAGGGAAATCATATCTTATTAATCTATTACAGTTCTTTGAAAGGGTCAACAAACATGTGGACAAGGGGGATCCAGTGGACATAGTGTATTTAGATTTCCAGAAAGCCTTTGACAAGGTCCCTCGCCAAAGGCTCTTACGTAAATTAAGTTGTCATGGGATAAAAAGGAAGGTCCTTTCATGGATTGAGAACTGGTTAAAAGACAGGGAACAAAGGGTAGGAATAAATGGTAAATTCTCAGAATGGAGAGGGGTGACTAGTGGTGTTCCCCAAGGGTCAGTCCTAAGACCAATCCTATTCAACTTATTCATAAATGATCTGGAGAAAGGGGTAAAAAGTGAGGTGGCAAAGTTTGCAGATGATACTAAACTGCTCAAGATAGTTAAGACCAAAGCAGACTGTGAAGAACTTCAAAAAGATCTCACCAAACTAAGTGATTGGGCAACAAAATGGCAAATGAAATTTAATGTGGATAAGTGTAAAGTAATATACACTGGAAAAAATAACCGCAACTATACATACAATATGATGGGGGCTAATTTAGCTACAACAAATCAGGAAAAAGATCTTGGCGTCATCATGGATAGTTCTCTGAAGACATCCATGCAGTGTGCAGGGGTAGTCAAAAAAGCAAACAGGATGTTAGGAATCATTAAAAAGGGGATAGAGAATAAGATGGAGAATATATTATTGCCCTTATATAAATCGATGGTACGCCCACATCTTGAATACTGCATACAGATGTGGTCTCCTCATCTCAAAAAAGATATACTGGCACTAGAAAAGGTTCATAGAAGGGCAACTAAAATGATTAGGGGTTTGGATAGGGTCCCATATGAGGAGAGATTAAAGAGGCTAGGACTTTTCAGCTTGGAAAAGAGGAGACTAAGGGGGGATATGATAGAGATATATAAAATCATGAGTGATGTGGAGAAAGTAAATAAGGAAAAGTAATACAAGAACTAGGGGCCACCAAATGAAATTAATGGGCAGCAAGTTTAAAACAAATAAAAGGAAGTTCTTCACACAGCGCACAGTCAACTTGTGGAACTCCTTGCCTGAGGAGGTTGTGAAGGCTAGGACTATAACAGCGTTTAAAAGAGAACTGGATAAATTCATGGAGGTTAAGTCCATTAATGGCTATTAGCCAGGTTGAGTAAGGAATGGTGTCCCTAGCCTGTGTTTGTCAGAGGGTGGAGATGGATGGCAGGAGAGAGATCACTTGATCATTACCTGTTAGGTTCACTCCCTCTGGGGCACCTGGCATTGGCCACTGTCGGTAGACAGGATACTGGGGTAGATGGACCTTTGGTCTGACCCAGTACGGCCATTCTTATGTTCTTATATCTCAATTATTGCAACATACTTTTCTTTGACCTTGACAATCTTGAACCACTCATATCCATTCAGAAAGCTGCTGCAAAGATCATATCCCTAGCCCATCACTTTGACCATGTCACCCCTCTCTGTGAATCCTTTCATTGGCTCCCCCATCTCTAACACATCAAACATAAGCTACTTATCTTCCCTGTTAACACTTTTCATAGTCTATGCCCACCCTATCTCTCATTTACTATCAAGATGTTAACTCCTGCCTCTGATTGGTGCAGTCTCCCTTGCCCACTTGTTAAATTTTCAAACAAGCACCTTTGTGCTTTTTCCTGTGCTGCTCCTCTTGGTAGGGAGGAACTCCCTGTAAACATCTGCAAAGCTACTTCATTATCCTCCTTCAAATTGCTCCTTAAAAACTCTCCTTTGCTGTAATGCCTATAAAAACAAACAAACAAAACCTTGATAATGTTTAGGTTACTGGTGCATTTGATACCACTGCCTATCATGCTAACTCATATTATTTCATTGTTTCCTTGTACTCCCATCAATCTGCATCAATCTGTCATCTCTTGACTTATTCTTAGGGCTTGTCTTCACTACCCGCCTGGATCGACGGGTAGAAATCGATCTCTTGGGGATCGATTTATCGCGTCTCGTCGGGACGCGATAATCGATCCCCAAATCTACGCGTGTACTCCACCAGCCCAGGTAGGAGTAAGCGCCGTCAGCTGGGGAGCCGCAGCGATGGATTTGCCGCCGTCCTCACAGTGGGGTAAGTCAGATCAGATACGTCAAATTAAGCTACGCTGTTCCCGTAGCTGAATTTGCATATCTGAAATCGATCCCCCCCGTAGTGTAGATGTAGCCTTAGATTGTAAGCTCTTTGGGGCAGAGATATTTTTTGTTCTTTGTTTGTATAGCACCTAATATAGTGGGGTCCTGGTCTCTGAGGAGGGTCTTCCCTCCTAGGTTCTATGGTAATAGCAAGTAGTTTCATTCATATTTCTATATATATATACATTAATATCCTTAATTTATTTGTCTTATGATTTGTTACAGCTTATGTTACTTGTATTCTAGCCCAAAACTGAAACAAAAGTAAAAGAAAAACAAAAACAAAATTAAAAGTTTCTCAGCAGTATAAATCTTTGAAGCTCAGACTGCCTTTTCTTCACCCACATCCATTTTAATATAATAATAATAAATAATATCATACATCCTTCACTCCAAAGGCCCCCAAAGTGTTTTCCAAGCTGTTTATACAAGGATCACTCTCCCACCACTAAAAAGCTGTCACCTAGAGGATGACGATAACACTGAATTACTGTGCACAGCAACACTACTCAAATGTTAAGAGGGATCTTCAATAGCCACAAATGGTTAGGTTGAAGTCAATGGGAGTCTTAATTTTAGGCCTTATCTTAAACATATAATCTTCAGCAAAGCTGTATGCTTTATCACCATGTTGAGGCATTTGTTCAGTACCAACCATACAATTTTATTTTGGATATCATCTTTCATACAAAGATTCCCTGAGAAGTGAAAGAGCTACAGCTATATCAACACCATTTCCTGCAACAAAAATACTAATACTAATATAAATGGACTCTTTATTATGTCTGAAGGTTTTTGCCTTTGTTTACAAAAACACTTCTCTTCTCTCAGACTTTACAGGCAACCATGTGAGCTGAAGTGCGTGCTCTGAGGAAATAAGCCACAGAACTACATGTGGCACAAACTAACAATATCAACTGTGATTACAACTGGTGCTGGGCACAACTTTTGGGACTAAACTTTTTGTCAGCCCAAAAATGCAGATTCTGGTCAACCAAAATATTTTGCAAATGTGTATCTAATTTGTCAAATTGCTTCAGCTGAAAAAAAACCTCCCAAACAGGAAAAATTCTGAAAAAAATCTAAATGTTTTGTTTGACATTTTCAAAATGAATTTTTGTTTTTAAGTAAAAAATATTTAAAAAAAACCCCTCACAAACAAAACAAAACATTTCATTTCACATTGGACAAAGTGTTTTGTTTGAGCTGAAACCATTTTTTTGTTTGCTTTTCAGTTGACAGAAAAAAATGAATTTTTTTTTGTTTCAAGTTGGCCCTAAACTTCCTCTCCCCACTTCACCTCAGTTCATCCTCTGAAACAAAAATTTGGTTATTCACAAAGCTGTAATTACAGCAGTACATGCACTACAAACTGTTTTTTTCTAAGTGTTTGAGAGAGACACCTAAGACTTTGGGGAAATAAGGTTTTGTAGAGTAGGGAATTGTGCAGATTGTACATTGGTGATGGAAATATGAATGGCCTTTGGTTAAATTCATTAATGATTATGAGGCACTGAGGTACTACAGTAAAGAGAGCCATATAAGAATCTAGATACCTAGCTGACTGGATATATTGATAAATAAACAAACATATACATTTGAGTTAACCCAAGGAAAACTAAATAAGTTACATACTGCACAATAGAAGTAGGTAGCCTTACTCTAACAAGTAGATTATTCATTGTAACTCACCTATACCTATTACGTAAAATACACAACCCTTGTCTAATAAAACCTGTTATTTTTGTCTACTTCCAAATCTATTCACTTGGTCATGCTAATGAACGATATCTAATTACATTTATATAGGTAAATACCCTACCATTAGTTAGTTATAGGACTCTGGAAATGTATATGCTATAACATACAGATCTTATGACTCGTGAATATGCATTAAAGTAAACATTTCACTTCACTTACACTGTACAGACATTTATGAACATTGAAAATTGCCCAAATTGAAACATACTTCCCAAGTCATAAAAATCTCATTAAAGCATATTATAAACAACTTTAGATTGTCTTAAGTATTATTCACAAAATGCACTTAAGTACAAATGTGATTTAATTGGGATACAAGGAACAACCGAACAGACGTGTGCGTCAACTAGAAATATTAATATAGTACTTACATAACAGTGGATGAAATTTTCTTTTTGACCTTCTGGCTGTCCGTTTTTGATTTGGCTGAGCTGCAATTTGTTTTGATACCAATTTTGTCTTTTTTATCCTGGGTCATTTTGTAGCTGCTTTTTGTTCCCTAACCCACTGCAGTAAATCACTACATTAAATATATTAAGTAAATTGTACGGCCCCTTCTCCTAAGTACAGGTCATTCTTACTATTACTACTGTTGCTCTGAACACAGCAGTAACAACAACAGTGCGGTTCTAGAGCAGCTGTATTATGAGGTCACTCTGATGTAATTACTGATCACTGTAATGTAATCGCTGATCTATGTAATCTTTATGGTATACCCATGTGGATGGCATCATTTAACATACAAAAATTTCACACTAAAGAGCATTTTTACTTGTAATCTCCAATTACACTGGTCTACCATTTTTGAGAAGTCGTCTGCTTCAGAGATAAAATGTGCTATTTATTATGTATTTTGATGTGCTGAATTCAAATATGACAATTAAAACAACTGATTGGCTACTGTTTCTAAGATATTTAAGTTTTTACATTTTATGTCTATGTATATTGTGTAGATAGTAGAGTTTTAATCATAAATTGTAAACCTAGGTCTTTTCATGTGTTTATGGTTGCTTTACATGATAATATTTCACCTGTCCTGTTTATGTAATGCTTTAAAAATCAGCAAAAGGGTTATATAAATAAAATTTATTATGAAGCAAAAGGCAAAAAATTATAATGTACATAGTTTAGTCCTATTCAGTGTCTACTCGGCGCTTCTTGGCTTGTCTCTTGTATTCATTAAATGGAGCATCTCTTGTCACTGTCCAGCAATAGTCTGCAAGCATTGATGGGCTCCATTTGCCCTGATAGTGTTTCTCCATTGTTGCAATGTCCTGTGAAATCGCTCGCTGCTCCGCAGTTCAGTGGAAAAAAATCTAGATGAGAGTGCAAAAAATGTATCTTTAGTGACATGTTGCAACCAAAGCTTTTGTATGTCTTCAGGAGGTTTTCCACCAACAACCTGTAGTTGTCTGCCTTGTTGTTTCCGAGAAAATTTATTGCCACTAACTGGAAGGCTTTCCATGCCGTCTTTTCCTTGCCACGCAGTGCATGGTCAAATGCATCATCTCGAAGAAGTTCACGAATCTGAGGACCAACAAAGACACCTTCCTTTATCTTAGCTTCACTTAACCTTGGAAATTTTCCATGGAGGTACTTGAAAGCTGCTTGTGTTTTGTCAATGGCCTTGACAAAGTTCTTCATCAGACCCAGCTTGATGTGTAAGGGTGGTAACAAAATTTTCCTTGATTCAACAAGTGGTGGATGCTGAACACTTTTCCTCCCAGGCTCCAATGACTGTCGGAGTGGCCAATCTTTCTTGATGTAGTGGGAATCTCTTGCACGACTATCCCATTCGCAGAGAAAACAGCAGTACTTTGTGTATCCAGTCTGCAGACCAAGCAAGAGAGCAACAACCTTCAAATCACCACAGAGCTGCCACTGATGTTGGTCAGAGTTTATGCACCTCAAAAGTTGTTTCATGTTGTCATAGGTTTCCTTCATATGGACTGCATGACCAACTGGAATTGATGGCAAAGCATTGCCATTATGCAGTAAAACAGCTTTAAGACTCGTCTTCGATGAATCAATGAACAGTCTCCACTCATCTGGATCGTGAACGATGTTGAGGGCTGCCATCACACCATCGATGTTGTTGCAGGCTACAAGATCACCTTCCATGAAGAAGAATGGGACGAGATCCTTTTGACGGTCACGGAACATGGAAACCCTAACATCACCTGCCAGGAGATTCCACGGCTGTAGTCTGGAGCCCAACAGCTCTGCCTTACTCTTGGGTAGTCCCAAATCCCTGACAAGGTCATTCAGTTCACCTTGTGTTATGAGGTGTGGTTCAGAGGAGGAGGATGGGAGAAAATGTGGGTCCTGTGACATTGATGGTTCAGGACCAGAAGTTTCATCCTCTTCCTCTTCCTCGTCTGACTCAAGCGAGAATGATTCTGGTGCATCAGGAACCGGCAGTCCTTCTCCGTGGGGTACTGGGCATATAGCTGATGGAATGTTTGGATAATGCACAGTCCACTTTTTCTTCTTTGACACACCTTTCCCAACTGGAGGCACCATGCAGAAGTAACAATTGGTGGTATGATCTGTTGGCACTCTCCAAATCATTGGCACTGCAAAAGGCATAGATTTCCTTTTCCTGTTCAACCACTGGCGAAGATTTTTTGCACAAGTGTTGCAGCATATGTATGGGTCCCACCTCTTGTCCTGATCTCTAATTTTGCAGCCAAAATAAAGGTGATAGGCTTTCTTAACCATAGTGGTTATACTGCGCTTTTGTGATGCAAAAGTCACTTCACCACAAACATAACAGAAGTTATCTGCACTGTTCACACAATACTAGGCATCTCTGCTCACTTTGGCTAAACAGAAATGTGTCCCTTTGCAAAATCAAACACTGACAAATAAGAGAGCACGACACTGTATGATTTCTAGAGCTGATATAGGGCAATTTGTTCAGCAGAGTGATGTAAGCTTCGTTATGATTGCATCATCCATGACTTCTAGGAATAACATGATGCAATTCATATCATGTATGACGCAATACCAGCTTCAGATTGCATCATTCATTGTTTTGCCTGAAAAGCAAGTGCTGTCCAAACCCAGTTATAGATTTATTCATAGATCCAGTCAAAGATGTATTTTAGTCATTTCTGGTTTAAATTGAGATCCCTTCCCTTTATAACTCACTTATCCTCCGCCATTCCCAAGTCGAGGGTCGTATATATTGACCCAATATCATATCTTGAAAACTAGAGCCAATCAACAATTTTAAGCATCATTTTCGTTCTCAGTGACCCAGAATTAGTAAAGTTTGACTACATTTATTTCAGAAGCATTTTGGCTGTCAGAGCAGTGTTACCTATACACTTCAAATCTCCATTTCCTTACAAAACTTCAATAAAAGAACAAGGAATTATTGATTTTTTCCAATGAAAGTTATTACTGTCCAGATAAGCGGAACTCATGTTAATTAAGACCAGGATTGGCTATATATTAATTGGAAAGCCTCACGGACACTCATATTATTCCCCCTTCTTGATACTCCTGCACATTTAACAGTTACATTTGACACACAGGCCTTGTCTATTCTAGGGAATTTACCTGCTGCTGATAGATCGAGTACAGCTGAACCTGAACTAATGCTGAACAGGGTTTAATTGCAAGTAATGGAGCAAGAGGAAGGACTGTTCAGTGGTTAGGGCACCAGATTACAACTTTGGAGACTTGGGTTCAAGAGCCTGCTCCACCACAGACTTCCTGTATTACTCTAGGCAAGTCAGTGTCTATCTGTACCTTAGTTTCCCATCTGTACAATGAGGATAATAGTATTCCACTACCTCACAGAGAGATTTAAGACTCAGAAAGAAGAAGAACAGGAGTACTTGTGGCACCTTAGAGACTAACAAATTTATTAAGACTCAGATACACACATGAAAGATTATAATGGGGCCATCTAAGTATTTAACACCTTTGCCGCAAATATGGTTAAACACTGTAGGTGAAGAGAGCACGCCAGCCAGATCTGCCTCCAAACCCATCTCCCTGTAGGATTTAAGCATGATTTCTTAAGTCATGCTAAACACAGTTTGTCCTGGTTTACACTTGCAGCTAAACTATGTTTAGCATCAGTTCAGCTGTACCTGTGACTTTCGCCTGCAGGTTGTTCAGCAGGAGGCCCTCGGTGTAATGCAAAATTCAGAATTGCCAGATAGTAACTTTATACATAAGACTACTTCAAAGACATTATGCGCGTTGGAGATGAAAGATCTTTCAACTAAGCTAGAAGTACAATCCCTTGAAAAGACAACATCAAACTAGTACAGTATCATCACATACAATAGTACCTACAATCAAAGAAAACATGGTTCGAGGGCTGGAGAAACAAGTATCGACTCTGCGTTGCATAAGGGAAAATGAAGATTTCCTGGACAGACGTCAGGAGATGCTTCTACGGCCACAATGTTCTGAAGATTCAGAGCAGGCGCAGCAGGGACAGAAGGATTGTGAGGAGGTTTGGCAGCATGTGACCTCCAGAAGGAGAAAGAGGAGCGTCCATGCACCAGCAATGGAGATACAGGTGAGCAATCGTTTCCATGTTCTCTCTACAGGTGCTAATGCGGAGAGTGGACTAGATGGCCCATCTGAGGGAAGGGAGCAGAAGGAGACTCCACCGATTGGAAGGCAAAAGATGCACTGTCCTAGGGATGGGGGTTCCACGACCACCACTCCCAAGAGGAGGAGGAGGGTGGTGGTGGTCGGGGACTCCCTCCTCAGGGGGACTGAGTCATCTATCTGCCGCCCTGACCGGGAAAACCGAGAGGTCTGCTGCTTGCCAGGAGCTAGGATACACGATGTGACGGAGAGACTGCCGAGACTCATCAAGCCCTCGGATCGCTACCCCTTCCTGCTTCTCCACGTGGGCACCAATGATACTGCCAAGAATGACCTTGAGCGGATCACTGCAGACTACGTGGCTCTGGGAAGAAGGATAAAGGAGTTTGAGGCGCAAGTGGTGTTCTCGTCCATCCTCCCTGTGCAAGGAAAAGGCCGGGGTAGAGACCGTCGAATCGTGGAAGTCAACGAATGGCTACGCAGGTGGTGTCGGAGAGAAGGCTTTGGATTCTTCGACCATGGGATGGTGTTCCAAGAAGAAGGAGTGCTAGGCAGAGACGGGCTCCACCTAACGAAGAAAGGGAAGAGCATCTTCGCCAGCAGACTGGCTAACCTAGTGAGGAGGGCTTTAAACTAGGTTCACCGGGGGAAGGAGACCAAAGCCCTGAGGTAAGTGGGGAAATGGGATCCTGGGAGGAAGCACAAGCAGGAGAGCGCAAGAGGGGAGGACTCCTGTCTCATGCTGAGAAAGAGGGACGATCATTGAGTTATCTTAAGTGCCTATACACAAATGCAAGAAGCCTGGGAAAAAAGCAGGGAGAACTGGAAGTCCTGGCACAGTCAGGGAACTATGATGTGATTGGAATAACAGAAACTTGGTGGGATAACTCACATGACTGGAGTACTGTCATGGATGGATATAAACTGTTCAGGAAGGACAGGCAGGGCAGAAAAGGTGGGGGAGTTGCGTTGTATGTAAGAGAGGAGTATGACTGCTCAGAGCTCCGGTATGATACTGCAGAAAAACCTGAGAGTCTCTGGATAAAGTTGAGAAGTGTGAGCAACAAGGGTGATGTCGTGGTTGGAGTCTGCTATAGACCACCAGACCAGGGGGATGAGGTGGACGAGGCTTTCTTCTGGCAACTAGCAGAAGTTGCTAGATCACAGGCCCTGGTTCTCATGGGAGACTTTAATCACCCTGATATCTGCTGGGAGAGCAATACAGCGGTGCACAGGCAATCCAGGAAATTTTTGGAAAGCGTAGGGGACAATTTCCTGGTGCAAGTGCTGGAGGAACCAACTAGGGGCAAAGCTTTTCTTGACCTGCTGCTCACAAACAGGGAAGAACTAGTAGGGGAAGCAAAAGTGGATGGGAACCTGGGAGGCAGTGACCATGAGATGGTCGAGTTCAGGATCCTGACACAAGGAAGAAAGGAGAGCAGCAGAATATGGACCCTGGACTTCAGAAAAGCAGACTTTGACTCCCTCAGGGAACAGATGGGCAGGATCCCCTGGGAGAATAACATGAAGGGCAAAGGGGTCCAGGAGAGCTGGCTGTATTTTAAAGAATCCTTATTGAGGTTGCAGGAACAAACCATCCCGATGTGTAGAAAGAATAGTAAATATGGCAGGCGACCAGCTTGGCTAAACAGTGAAATCCTTGCTGATCTTAAATGCAAAAAAGAGGCTTATAAGAAGTGGAAGATTGGACAAATGACCAGGGAGGAGTATAAAAATATTGCTCAGGCGTGCAGGAGTGAAATCAGGAAGGCCAAATCACACTTGGAGTTGCAGTTAGCAAGAGATGTTAAGAGTAACAAGAAAGGTTTCTTCAGGTATGTTAGCAACAAGAAGAAAATCAAGGAAAGTGTGGGCCCCTTACTGAATGAGGGAGGCAACCTAGTGACCGACGATGTGGAAAAAGCTAATGTACTCAATGATTTTTTTGCCTCTGTCTTCACGCACAAGGTCAGCTCCCAGATTGCTGCACTGGGCAGTACAGCATGGGGAGAAGGTGACCAGCCCTCTGTGGAGAAAGAAGTGGTTCGGGACTATTTAGAAAAACTGGACGTGCACAAGTCCATGGGGCCGGATGCGCTGCATCCGAGGGTGCTAAAGAAGTTGGCGGGTGAGATTGCAGAGCCATTAGCCATTATTTTTGAAAACTCATGGCGATCGGGGGAGGTCCCAGATGACTGGAAAAAGGCTAATGTAGTGCCCATCTTTAAAAAAGGGAAGAAGGAGGATCCGGGGAACTACAGGCCAGTCAGCCTCACCTCAGTCCCTGGAAAAATCATGGAGCAGGTCCTCAAGGAATCAATTATGAAACATTTAGAGGAGAGGAAAGTGATCAGGAACAGTCAGCATGGATTCACGAAGGGGAAGTCGTGCCTGACTAACCTAATTGCCTTCTATGATGAGATAACTGGCTCTGTGGATGAGGGGAAAGCAGTGGATGTGTTATTTCTTGACTTTAGCAAAGCTTTTGATACGGTCTCCCACAGTATTCTTGCCACCAAGTTAAAGAAGTATGGGCTGGATGAATGGACTGTAAGGTGGATAGAAAGCTGGCTAGATCGTCGGGCTCAACGGGTAGTGATCAATGGCTCCATGTCTAGTTGGCAGCCGGTTTCAAGTGGAGTGCCCCAAGGGTCGGTCCTGGGGCCGGTTTTGTTTAATATCTTTATTAATGATCTGGAGGATGGTGTGGACTGCACTCTCAGCAAGTTTGCAGATGACACTAAACTAGGAGGCGTGGTAGATACACTAGAGGGTAGGGATCGGATACAGAGGGACCTAGACAAATTAGAGGATTGGGCAGAAAAAAACCTGATGAGGTTCAACAAGGACAAGTGCAGAGTCCTGCACTTAGGACGGAAGAATCCCATGCACTGCTACAGACTAGGGACCGAATGGCTAGGTAGCAGTTCTGCTGAAAAGGACCTAGGGGTCACAGTGGACGAGAAGCTGGATATGAGTCAACAGTGTGCTCTTGTTGCCAAGAAGGCTAACGGCATTTTGGGTTGTATAAGTAGGGGCATTGCCAGCAGATCGAGGAACGTGATCGTTCCCCTTTATTCGACATTGGTGAGGCCTCATCTGGAATACTGTGTCCAGTTTTGGGCCCCACACTACAAGAAGGATGTGGAAAAATTGGAAAGAGTCCAGCGGAGGGCAACAAAAATGATTAGGGGTCTGGAGCACATGACTTATGAGGAGAGGCTGAGAGAACTGGGATTGTTTAGTCTCCAGAAGAGAAGAATGAGGGGGGATTTGATAGCAGCCTTCAACTACCTGAAGGGGGGTTCCAAAGAGGATGGAGCTCGGCTGTTCTCAGTGGTGGCAGATGACAGAACAAGGAGCAATGGTCTCAAGTTGCAGTGGGGGAGGTCCAGGTTGGATATCAGGAAAAACTATTTCACTAGGAGGGTGGTGAAACACTGGAATGCGTTACCTAGGGAGGTGGTGGAGTCTCCTTCCTTGGAGGTTTTTAAGGCCCGGCTTGACAAAGCCCTGGCTGGGATGATTTAGCTGGGAATTGGTCCTGCTTTGAGCAGGGGGTTGGACTAGATGACCTCTTGAGGTCCCTTCCAACTCTGATATTCTATGATTCTATGAAGAACTGGGCAACACTGAGAACAGAACCATGGAACTGTATCATACGCACAACAAAATGAGGAAATAGAAAACCTCAGTTGTACTAGAGTTGTTGAGATCAAAGAGCTTAAAGCAAAAGATTTTTTCATGGTCTGATTCTGAAGGAGTTAAGACATTATATAAATAATAAGCAGGAAAAAACAGAACCAGCATTAATCCCTAGAGCTGTCAACTTTATTCTCAACACTCCTGCAGTCACAAGAGAAGACAGAGACAAAGAAATATTATTCAGAATGAATTCTAGGAGACAGGATTCAAAGCACATGGCTTAGCTATGTGTGTGCAAAAAGAGTATTTACAAAGTGGAGATAGAAAGAAGTAATGACTGTTAAAAGAAAAGATTAAGACAGAACATAGGTTTTGTGAGTTAAAATTTGGCAGGACTTTGTGCATCTGTTCCTAATTTCCTGAAAAAAATCTCCTTTGGGGCTGAAACTTTCCAGGTTCATTCACAAAGTAGAGGTGATGACTTTCATTTGTTTTGATTTGAGGAAAATCCTTGCAGCTGTTTTTGAGTTACTGGAAAGTGAAAAGGGAAAACACTACTACTACAAAAATTGTTTTTAGACTTTTTTCACTTATCAATAACTCAAAGTTACTCAGGGAAAACCTCCACATTTTGCTTGGAACAAGTGAGGACCAGCAGGGCCGGCTCTAGGATTTTTGCCGCCCAAAGCAAAAACCATTTTGGCACCCTCGGGTCTTTAATTATCCCACCCCCGGCCCCGCCTCAACTCCGCCCCTTCCCCAAATACCCAGCCCTGCCTCCTCCCCCCAGGCTCTCAAGCCTAGGAGGAAGGGAGGGGGAGCAGCGGCGTGCGAAACAGCTGTTTCGCGCGCCGCGGCCGCTCGGGATCTCCCCCTCCCTCCCAGGTTTGAGAGCCTGGGAGGGAGGGCGAGTAGCGGCGTGCGAATCAGCTGTTTCGCGTGCCTTGGCAGCAGCAGCGGCGGTGAGCTCGGGCGGCCGGGGCACATTTTTAGGGCGGCATTCTGGCGCCGGCCATGCCGCCCCTAAAAATGTGCCACCCCAAGCACCAGC